>NC_063210.1:19342784-19346492 GCF_017589495.1 Alosa alosa | reverse complement strand
CAGATGCTAGCGCCAAGGGTTTAGCCTCCTTTGCAACATGCCTATATCTGTCCAGAAGTTACATGTGTGAGTTCAATAAAGGACTATGACTCACACACACACACACACACACACACACACGTACACACACATAGACACACACAGACACACACACAAAAACACTTACACACAGGCACAGACACACCACACACACACACACACATACACACACACACACACACACACACACACACACACAGCTGTTAACCACAAAGTACCAGTGAGGAAGCTCAAAGTACCACATGGAGAGGCATGATTCAAGGGGGCCAGATATGACACAAGCTCAGCAGTGGTGGTGGTTCAGGAAGTAACTCACCGCACAGGAAGTCCACGTGTGCCCCGAGAGGCATTATGGGAAGGGGAGTTGTTGGCGCTCCTGCTTAGGTCCTCCACTGATTTCTCTGTCAGGGCGTCACCATTATCCAGAGTCTCCATATCATACCTGAACACACACATATGTGTGTATAAGTACAGTAAACACATACACACACACACACACACATATGTATATCTACCTATATTTTGAACACCTTCAAATAATCGAGTAAATAGATATATAATTATATATGCACATACTGAACATATAAATCTATTTCCAGCCTCTAAGTCACTTGCATCAATGATGGGTTATTTCACCGCTAAATACTATACTTCGATGATTCTGTTCTTGGTAATAAGTGCATCTTTAAATCTATATTTCAGTAGTTTCTGTTCTTAGTATCAGTGCATCTTAAATCGCATGTATTCCATTGGTTCTGTTCTTATTGTCAATGCATCTTAATCATATATTCAGTGATTCTGTTCTTAGTATCAGTGCATCTTAAATCATATATTCAGTGGTTCTGTTCTTAGTATCAGTGCATCTTAAATCAAATATTCAGTGGTTCTGTTCTTAGTATCAGTGCATCTTAAATCATATATTCAGTGGTTCTGTTCTTAGCATCAGTGCATCTTAAATCTTTGGGCTCACTTTTCTTCCATCCTTATTTTCTACTCTGTGAATCATGCATGTTTGTTGTGCTGCAGCCAGCGCTCCATGTTTATTCATATAGCACATTTCATACACAGAGGTAATTCAATGTGCTTTGAATAAACAAAGGCAAAGAACGATGGGCCAAAAAAGCATAAAGGAGAATTAATAGTTAAAAATATTAAAAATTAAAAGTACATAGAATATAACCGTATAATATTAACCGTAATAATAATAATAATAATAATAATAATAGTAATAATTAACAGGATCTTCATGCAGGTGATTCAGGTTTGCGGCACAGGAGCTGTGGGGGAACATACGTGGCGCTGAAAGGACAAATGTAATAGTCCTGTACGTCCAGGCCTCTATTCTCCTCATTCAGGAACTCCTGAGCCCAGCTGAGATGGAGGGAGGGGAAGACAGAAAAGATGGGGTGAAAAGAAAGTGAGAGAAAGAGGGGATGAGAGAAGAGAAAGAAAAGAGTAAGAGTAAGTTAAAGAGGGAGGGAGAGAGAGACAGAGTAGACAGGGGAAGAGTAGAAGGGGATGAGAAGAGAAAAAAGTGAAATGCGAACAAGAAAGGAGGAGAGAAATAAGTAGACAGGGGAAAAAGAAAGTGAGTCAGTGACCAAAGCAGGGAAGGATGAAGCTAGAGAGGAAAGAGGAATGAAGAAAGAAAAAAGGCTGATGAGTGGGTGAGGAGGAGGAAGGGATGCAAATGTAATAAAATTAGGGACAGTAATGGAAAAAGTGAAAATGAAAGACACAAAGTGAGTGAAGAGAGGAGGGAGAGAGAGAGGAAGGGAGATGGAGGAGGAGGAGAGATGAAGGAGAGAGAGAGAGAGGAAGGAGGAGGGAGGGAGAGAGAGGAAGGAGGAAGGAGAGAGGAGGAGGAGATGGAAGGAGAGAGAGAGAAGGAAGGGAGGGAGGGAGAGGAGGGAGGAGGGAGATGGAGGAGAGAGAGGAAGGGAGGAAGGGAGGATGGAGGGGAGGGAGGGAGATGGAGGGAGAGAGGAAGAGGGAGGGAGGAGGATGGAGGGAGAGGAGGGAGAGAGAGAGAGAGGAAGGAGGAGGGAGATGGAGGAGGGAGATGAAGGGAGAGAGAGAGGAAGGGAGGGAGGGAGAGAGAGAGGAAGGGAGGAAGGGAGAGAGGGAGGGAGGGAGAGATGGAAGGAGAGAGAGAGAGAGGAGGAGAGAGAGAGGAGGAGGAGGAGGGAGAGAGGGAGGGAGGAGGGAGATGGAGGGAGAGAGAGAGGAGGAGGAGGGAGGAAGGGAGAGATGGAGGGAGGAGGGAGATGGAGGGAGAGAGGGAGGAAGGGAGGAGGGAGGAGAGAGAGAGAGGAGGAGAGAGAGGAAGGGAGGAGGGAGGAGAGAGAGAGAGGAAGGGAGATGGAGGGAGAGAGGAGGGAGAGGAGGAGGAGGAGGGAGGAAGGGAGGAGGAGAGAGGGAGGGAGAGAGAGGAAGGGAGGGAGGAGGGAGAGAGGAGGGAGGAGAGAGAGGGAGGGAGAGAGGAGGGGGAGAGATGGAGGGAGAGAGGAGGAGGGAGAGAGGAGAGATGGAGGGAGAGAGAGGAAGGGAGGAGGGAGAGATGGAGGAGAGGAGGAGAGGGAGGAGGGAGGAAGGGAGGAGGGAGAGAGGAGGAGAGAGAGAGAGAGAGAGGAAGGGAGGGAGGAAGGGAGGGAGAGAGAGAGAGGAAGGGAGGGAGGGGGAGATGGAGGGAGAGTGAGAGGAAGGGAGGGAGGGAGAGAGGGAGGGAGGGAGGGAAAGAGAGTATGCATTGTAAGTATGTCATTGGTTTTCATGGCATGTGGATGACAAATTACCATGATGATGACCCTTACCCTATATGATTGGTCCGTAGGGAGATCTCAAGCTCTCTCAACACCTGCGTAGATTCCTGGACACGTCTTTTAAACTGACACATACACACACACACACACACACACACACACACACACACACACACACACACACACAAATCAGGTCACTGCTTCTGAGCAAGGCTGGTAGATTGGCCATCTGACACTAATCTACGGGTGTGTTTGCGACAGACGGACACACATAGACATAGACATGCACAAACACAAACACATACACATACACATACACATACACATACACATACACATACACATACACATACACATACACATACACATACACACATACACATACACATACACACAGGTGCTGGCTCCTCTGAAGCAGGCCGTATACTGTATGGAGGGAGAGTACCTTACGGGAGACACCCTGCTCCACGTAACTCCGCAATTTCTGCAGGTACGCCGAGGGGGGGTTCTTCACCTGGAAGCGCTCCTGTGGAGAAACACACACACACACACACACACACACACACACACACACACACACACACACACAAAACCTATGAAACAGGTTGTACAGTATGCATTTGATTAGAGAGTCATTATGCTAATAGCGACAGGTGGTGCAGGTGGAGCAGAGTTTCATGAGATCATGACCTCCATCACTACAGTTACTAGCCTGCTGACGTGTGTGTGTGCAAACGCATATTGATGCTGATTCTGACAGAAGGTATCAGGTTTGGCCTGTGGGACCCTTTACCCCATGGAGTTTTGAAGACAGGGAAGGGATACTGGCATGGAGTGTGTGTGTTTGTGTGTGTGTGTGTGTGTGTGTGTGTGTGTGTGTGTATGTGTGTTTGTGTGTGTGTGTGTG
>NC_063210.1:19327784-19332784 GCF_017589495.1 Alosa alosa | reverse complement strand
CACACTTTAGCCAGAAAACTCGTCTTACTGCTGACAGCAGGCCTGATAGCTCTCTTTCTCTCTCTCTCTCTCTCTCTCTCTCTCTCTCTCTCTCTCTCACACACACACACACACACACACACACACACACACACACAAAACACACAGTCTCAATCTATGTCAAAAGGAGACTCTTTGGGTCAATAACAAAACACTTTCTGTTTATGTGCAATTTAGGCTTTGGACTGTTGATGTGTGCAATGGAATTACTTGACACAACAGTGCTTAGATCACATAACAGAATACTACGTTATTTAATTTTGCACAAAGTTATTTGTAATACCCTAAATCTTGTGACAATAAATGGTCATTGGACTGACCGGAACCACTACTACTCATCATTCATTCGTTAATCTGCATCGTTCATCTGCATGCATCAAGACATATCCAACTCAGTCACCAGTAGTAGCAAACCAGGGAACAAAAGGGGGACTGAAAACACTTCTACTGCCTAGTTACAACATTGATCTGGCTCTGTTGTGGCCCTGATGTGGCTCTGTTGTGGCCCCGATCTGGCCCTGATGTGGCTCTGATGTGGCCATGATGTGGCTCTGTTGCGGCCCTGATGTGGCCCTGATGTGGCACGCATGCGGGGGCCTTGGCTGTGGATGTGAGGCGGATGCGCTCCATGTCGTGCTGCTTGCTGTGTGAGTGTGTTTAGCCAGCAGGCAGAGATCCAGCAGCTCTCTGCTGACTCAGCAGCGCTCAGCAAACAGGATAGGTGATACCCACCACTCAGAGCCAATAAAGACTACCCTTCAAAACGCACTGACGCCAACGTGTGTGTGTGTGTGTATATGCGTGTGTGTGTGACAAGAGTGTGTGTGTCTGTGTATGTGTGTGTGTGTGTGTGTGTGTGTGCGTGTGTGTGTGTGCGTGTGTGTGTGTGTGTGTGTGTGTGTGTGTGTGTGTGTCTGTGTGTGTGTGTGCGTGTGTGCATGTGTGTGTTTGTCACACAGGTACAGAGGCAATGCATGTGAGAGTGAGGAGAAGAGTGAGAAGAGTGTGTGAAAGTGTGTATAGTACATCTAGCATATGTGTGTGTGGGAGTGTGTATAGCACATCTAGCATATGTGTGTGTGGGAGTGTGTATAGCACATCTAGCATATGTGTGTGTGGGAGTGTGTATAACACATCTAGCAAATGTGTGTGTGGGAGTGTGTATAGCACATCTAGCATATGTGTATGTGGGAGTGTGTATAGCACATCTAGCATATGTGTGTGTGGGAGTGTGTATAGTACATCTAGCATATGTGTGTGTGGGAGTGTGTATAGCACATCTAGCATATGTGTGTGTGGGAGTGTGTTTACATGGACGCATTGGGTTGCATGAGAGCGTAGGCAGTATCGTGTCCAAGTCTCTTTGTGTTCATTAGCATACACAGTAGCTGTGTTTTGTGGATCTCAAGGGAGCCCACGTCACCAAAAGGACACACAGTTACACACTGATTTCCTCTGGCTGAACTGGAGTCCTCTAGCCTCGCTAACACAGGACCTATTCTCAATTGAGAACTCGTTCGGACATCTTTGGTTCACCTTTGATTTCCAAGGGGCGCAGCCAGCAGTGAAATTAAACTTAAAGGCGATTTATTTTTCCTATAGACAGCTAAATTAGCCAAACAGCTACAGTGCTACACTCTGTGGGCATGAACTTGGGGGCTCACATACATTCCTCCAGAGTGTTGCGCTGTAGCTGCCTGGCTGCTCTAGCTCTTGGAACTAGTAACCTGAGCTAAGTACAGTTTTTTACAATTGTTTACACACGTTTTCAAAACTCTGTGTCTATTTTTCAAAACTCCACACACAAAACCCACAACTGCTCACACAAAATGCAAAATGCCCCAAATCTCCAGCAAAATGACACACAACATTCAAAATGTCAAAAACACATGTTTAAAGCAAACATTTGCCTCACATTACAAACACTTTTGTCATAATATGACATTTTGGATACATCATGTACACACTGTTGCTCAAAACCTAAAGCTCTTCTGTCTTAGGCTTTCTATATGTATTTCCATACAAGAGTGAAAGTTACAGTATCAACAAAGAGAAGTTGAAATACACAGTAAAAATGCAAGCGATATTGAAACCAAAAATAGTGATTTTTCCCAAATAATTTGCTGTTGTGAATACAGTATTTTACAGCAAAAAAGAAAAAAAAGCAAAGAAAAAATACAGTGACCACCAGATGTACATGGAGTTTTGAAAACACTGATTTTTTTTTTTTCAAAGACAAGTGTGTGTGTGTGTGTGTGTGTGTGTGTGGGAGGTGGGGGGGGGGTCGTGTACAGTATGTATTCATAGGCCTATAGACCCTTTCAACTGCAGAAACAAACAATTCTACAGTAAGCATTCTAAGGCATTTCTGGAGGCACAGAAAAAAACATTGAGCTAATGGTACTGTAACATGGGGACAAACAAAATAATAGAGTAAAAGACAAATTTCTTTTGTAGAACATTTGTATTTGTACAAATATTTTCTCTATTTTTAAAGTATCTGCATTGGTTCTGAATATTTCAACCGCAATCCTCTAGGAGCAGATTGAAAGGGTCTATACCTATATAGAGAGTATATCTATTCATAGACCTATACTAAGGCAATGATTGGATGGTGTTCAGTAAAGTAAAGAGTGTTTGCACATGTGAAGAGAAAAGAGTGAAGCACTGGTGATTTAGTGTGGCATTTTGATGGGTTGTGTGTTTGAAGAACGAAATCAAGTTACTTCCTGTTAGATTTTTGTGTGTTAGGTAGAAAATTGTGTGTGGTGTTTTGCAAAATGTGTTTTAGTCAATTGAAAACTGAGTCAAACACTGAGAATTAGTGTATGGTTTTGCAGATTTGGTGTCGGGTTATGATGTTTAAAGGACATGTTTAGAAAATTGTGTGACAAGCAAAGATTTAGTGTGTAAGCAGTTGAAAAAAACTGTAAAACCGATTGTTTTTTTTTCCCCTACCGACAGTGCTCGGTGACCTTAAGAAACGGAGATCTCCTTTAAGTTGGAATATTAAACTTTGAATCCTGAACACTTTCCAAAAGTACAGCAAACACATCTTTCTTGTAAATAATTGTTTTTTTCAGTACATACAGTATAGTTGTTTAGTCTATTTCAACTAAAACACTTGTCTGTGTGTTTAAAACTGATGCCCACCCCATAGCTGATAAACAATGTCCCTGTGTGTGTGTGTGTGTGTGTGTGTGTGTGTGTGTGTGTGTGTGTGTATGTGCCATTGGTTCCTAGGTTTTTGGTGATTTAGAAATGAGCTCAAGTGGGAACATTACTAGATGAATCTACTGAGCAAATTCAAATGCACTCCCAGATACGTCTGGGTTACTACCCTGGCTAGGAGTCCTCACAACACACACATACTAATTTTACAAAAAAAAATATTGATAAGTGGAACAAGCTTCCACATAGGCTATACAGTATAATGTCAAAAAATGCATACAACTTCAAAAAACACCTCATCTCACCGTAGTAAGTTTTCACATAATAGAGAACATGTCAATAACTCAATTGACCTGTCGCTAAGCCCCGCCCCTCCATTGTTACCGTGTGAAAACTCGGACAAACAAACCAGACTTGATTAGAAATACATTGTGGACAATGGCAGCTGACAGTATATGAAAGCAGGCTTTGAGGACGTTTTGGTCGAAAAAGGATTTACTTTACTCCAGAAGCTATCAAAAGGGACTTAATTATGCTATGGAGGGGTGTATTCAAAACTTTAGAATACATACAAGGTGACAAGCAGTTGTGGAGAGTAGCCGTGCAAATCACTGTGCAAAAACCACTGACGTTAACGCTAGCTAGCTAGCTAGTGGAAGATTGATACTGAAGATATGTTAGGTTACGTTAATATTTGATGTAGTAAGAATATATTAGTTGGTTAATGAGCATTTTCATCTTGGGATTTAACAGGGAACCTGTGCCCACGTTGTTGGCTTAGTAGCCTACATTACGTCGAGCTGTTGCAAACGCGAGAGACGTCCTGGCTACTGTTGATAAAAATATACCCGTTTTCTAGCCTCTCGGGGTACCGCTATCAGTATTACACGTCCCCCTGCAAAACGTTTGACCATGGTTATCCTTCGGGGTTTTTTGAGTTAATAAACTCCATAAATAACCATTAATTTGTCATTTTATGCCTGCTCCCTGTTGCTTCCTATGGAGTTGTTCGAGCTGATGTCCGAGTCCCATTGAGGCTGGACTGTCATTGGCTCATCAGCGTTCTAAGGGTGGCGCTTAGCGACAGGTCAATTTACACAAAAATGTCAAATAGAACCTTAGCCCTAAAAGGAGTACCGACACACCGGTGTGACGGGAATGTTGGGAAATGAACATTCTAAACAATATCTGGGTTCATTAAATTCAACATAGAATTTTAGAACCAATTGTTGCGGAACAGAATGTTATGTTGTTCAAAAACCTACACCTTTAAGAGTTAAAATTCGAAGGGGATGACTGGGGTCCCCAAACGCTCCAAATCCTCCCTCTCCGCATGCAGCACCTCTGATTTAATACTATTGGAAGGATACACAAGAGCGTTTTTATCATCAGTCCCAGATGCACTGGACCTGTTGCCTCGTGTTGTACTGGTGGTGCTGCCATGTGTTTAGATGAGGTGCCAATTACTCTTAATTGCTGATCTGGACAGGTGGCTATAACAGCATCCAGACCAGTGCTGGCCAGTCCAGTCTTAGATTCGGAACCAACACTAACAAGGCAATATGCGAACGATAGCAAACAATAGCAGACGATGAGCAAACGACATCAAACAAGTGTTGGAGTTATGCATGTATTCACACACACACACACACACACACACACACACACACACACACACACAAACACACACACACAGATTAGGATCATAGCAGACAAGCGCAGCACATTGGAATGTGGATAATGACATAGCATAGGCGTGTGCTGCGCGTCATGGATGACTCAGGATATCT
>NC_063210.1:19287784-19322784 GCF_017589495.1 Alosa alosa | reverse complement strand
ACACACACACACACACACACACACACACACACACACAGAGAGAGAGAGAGACAGAGAGAGAGAGAGAGAGAGGGAGAGAGAGAGAGAGAGAGAGAGACTACACAAACAGCCACCCATGATTGTGACGCCCTTATGAGATTCAGAGTCTCATGTTACCTAAAAGTCACCATCTCCATGGCAACATAATAAAAAACACAATTAGCTCCAGTGGATGACTACATATTTTGAGCTGCACGTATTTACTCTGGTCACTCTTCCAACTGATCACTGAGACCAGAACACACAGGAACGCAGTGTATGGCTGGTGGTGACAAAGACTTTTCTGGAAGCAACCTGCTTAAAAAGTAATGAGGACGTATTCTGATATCCCCACACACCTGCTCGCCATGCCAACATGACATAATGCCGGTCGCCACGGTGATATGACATAAAGTTCAGCCAGTTGCCAAGAACTGTCCTGATGTCATGTCCTGCTGTTCAGCACCAGACACGTGAGAGAGGGGTTTAAAGTTTGTCTGTGCAGTGTCTCTGACACACTGGTGACATCATATGTGATATACTGAGAGGAGGAGAACATTTGGACTGTTGAACAGTTGAACTGGTCAGTTAGTTTAGGCATAGCGTAATCGCACATGTCTGCCTGTTGGGCCACTACAAATAGGTAGCCCGACAATTTACAAGGCAGGCAGGCAGGATTGGGGCGATAGCCATAAAACAGATTGATGATTGTTTTAATTACAGCCAGACACTAAGCAACACTTTAAGGGGAACATCTACTTGTAATAGGCCTACTCTAGTGTCTACTATTAGTGCTTAATTTATTTTCATAATCATGTAATTAGACTTTTTTTCAACATCTGGTCGCAGAGTGAGGTAGTGAGGTAGCTTTCAGTGGTCTACATAGGTCAGGACAGATTGCTGAATCTGTTCCTGTTAAAAGAATGATTACAGCATGGCCTTACCATTTCAGTGCGAGTCATCGTGTCTCAGGCCTTAATTGTGAGCAGACCAGTACTGTCCGCCTGCGTCATGCAATGCGCAGTTTAACAATAAGATACGAGATGAAATGCCACTTGGACCACTGTGAGTTTCAAGAGTTGGTTTGGACATAAATAAGGAACTATGGCGCCATCTGCTGGTAGAAAGGGGAATATCAAGACAGTAGTGTTTGTTCTCTGGGGCAAATATAGATTGATGATACCTGTAAAAGAGGATTTGATGTTTGGACAATAAGGGTAGATAAAGTTAAGACTCATCTGTTTTTTTAAACACCCATATGTTTATTCCACCTCCATACCCCTTTTGGCAGGTCATTGCGCTTTTGTCAGAACTTCTGTATTTACAAAATAGAATCCTGGGATCATTGTGACCATTGCATTATTGGATGACAAAATGGCCCAGGGTTCTGAAACTGAAGGCAGAGAGGGTCAGTACTCAAGGATCTTTGCTGAAGGTGCTCGTACCTGTTAATCTTGTGGTGTGTGAGGTGATGGACCTGACGCAATTTCCCCAAGGCAGGAGGACAAACAGGTTACAGTAAGATTGATCCAAAGCAGCCAGAGTTGAGGATTTTTGACCATGTGAGATTAGGGAAATGTGTGTGTGTGTGTGTGTGTGTGTGTGTGTGTGTGTTTGTGTCTCTGTGTGTATGTGTGTGTGTGTGTGTGTGTGTGTGTGTATATTTGTGTGTGTGTGTGTGTGTGTGTGTGTGTGTGTGTGTGTATTTGTTTGTGTGTGTGTTTCTGTGTGTGAAAAATGTTTTTATTGAGTCAACAAGTGCTGTATTTCCCCCTATTTTAGTTATGGACGCCAATACCATTGGTGGGTCCCAAAAACTAAACAGACACAACAAGCGCTGTATTTGCCCCTATTTTAGTGGACACCATTTTTTTACCAGGGGTGGGTCCTAAACTAAACAGACACAAGCACTATATTTGCCCCTATTTTAGTTAGTGGACGCCATTTTTACCAGGGGGTCCTAAACTAAATCTTAAAAAAAATGTTGCATAGATGGTGTTTCAGTCCCGAAGAGACCAGCAGGTGGCGATGTTCTCAGACACCATGAGGAACCAGTCCGAGCTGTGAAGCCAGCAGCCGTGGAGACAGGTGGCCCTGTGTGCTACAGCTGTCCATCGTTGCATCCGAAATGATCTGCAAGGCCAAAATAAATTTTCTGACTTTTCTGCAGACTTCTGCCGAGAAAATGTCAGATATACACCATGTTTAAAGTATTTCCACACCAATTTGGGGTAGGCTACACTGTTTCCTACAACGGAGTATCAGGGCCACACATGAAGAAAACAAAATATGTTTGGCATGATGAGATTAAACTTGACATGTCGACATTAAACTCATACATTGCTTACCAAAACTCTTATATTGGTTCAAGACGAGTGATGTAGAGTTGCAACCCAAACTTAGGCTTTTTGCTTGCTTTTTTGTACAATGACGCATTCTTGAAACAGCTTTGAATGCATATAAAAATGATACCTGGTTGTCTAAATGAGATGCTCCGTTGTTTTCTGATGGTTGTGGCTCTGTAGTGCTCTGCAGACTTTAGATGTGATGTGGTCTCAACGGTCCACCCTTGGCACCATGGCGGCATGGTCTCTTCAGGTCCTCAGAGCTGCTTTTTCACCTCCTCTTCTGTCTGATGGCAACCTCTTGAGGTGCTTCCTGTTAACCAAAGCAAAAAATCTATTCAGTTATGCAACATGTACTGAGATAGGATAACACATACACAATCCATCTAGATTATGTGAAGAAGAACTGTACTTACCAGTTTCCGGACGCTAACGCAACATTTTCCCCTGGGAGAAATACACCGATGGAGTGACAAGGATGTCAAAGAAAGTTTATCTTTTGTTTTTGTTTTATTTTATTTTTCCCGGTTTAGTTTTAGCTTTAGTTTTATTTACAAATGACATAAGAAGTTGTTTCGGATAGGACCTAAAGTGGACAGTCATGGAACTTAGAGACTCCTACACATTGCTTCTCTTGCAATTATTTAACAAACAACGTTTCAGTCCTTTTGTAATAAATTACCTGAGAGGTCTAAGGACTGAAGCATTGTTTATTAAATATTTGATAGAGAAACAGTTTGCAGGAGTCTAAGTTCAGTTTTAAAAAATGTTAAGAAAAGTTGGGAATTTCACATATACTGTACACACACCGCCAGGCACGGCGCTACGGGTGGGCCTGGATGGGCCTAGGCCCACCCAAAACTTTTCTTAAAAAAAAAAAAAAAAAACTTTTAATATATTTTAATTTTGTCAAGAATGATTAAAAAGCGGCAAATAATCTCATAATCTGTGCTAAAATATTCTAAATGTTTAGTTTTCAAAACTATTTTAAAAAGCTGGTGATGTTTCTGTGCAAGTTCAGCAGTGCCAGATACATTACATGTAGGTTCTGGGTCGGATCTAGCTTGTCGGTATGCTAGGCTAGCTCCAAGTGATCTGAAAGTGTGAAAATAATTTCCAGTAAAGAACAGTGCTGCAACAGTCGTTGTTTAGGTACCTTAAACGTGCACAAACGGTCTCGTTGTATCGCTTCAACCAGGAGATGAAGGATAGCTGAGATCCATAACACCTAGCACATCTCTGGCTTAATAATGGCTTCTGAAATGTTTTTTTTTTTTGCAATGCAGCTTGTTGATATTGTGATCGTTGATCCGATTTGCATTAAAGGACCTAATCGGTGTGATTGATCTTTATGAGCTCTCTTGGAGCATGTTTACATGACAGATGACGTTGTCAATGAACAAGTTCTGTGCCCGAGGGGTAGGCCTAGTAGCCAGCTGATTTTGCCAGGGCTTCAGCCCCGAATGTATTTTGTACAGTTGACTAACAAATATGAAACCATTATTCCGATCGCGCATTGAAACTTTGAGATGAGATGGACGTATTTAGCATACAAGCGGACACGGGTGAACTCACTCTTCTTCATGCAGCAGATTTAACATGAACGTTACCTTCCATAACACATAATTTGGAACGTAGGCTACGTGGGCGCAAGAGGTTGGGCATGTCATTGTTTGCATTTGATATTTGGTATAGGCCTACAAGGAAATCATGAAGTCATCAATAACAAGGAGGTGGTGGAGTTATCCTGTTCTCGTCATTTAGACTAGCCTACAAGTTCAGGTTTGTTATCAGCCTCTAGCCTACAGTCTGGAGCTGGCCAAACAGTGGTGGCCTGCTTTGCCTAGTTGTAAAATCGAATTAGTGAGTCTTCAATGTTCCCTTCTCCCTAAGCTAAGCATAACAAAAGCAAAGGCTATATAGTTCGTTTCTAATAGCAAACAGAAAATGTCAAGATAGCCAAATGTCATTACATCCTCTAATTGTCAAAATGTTATTGTCCATAATATTTAATAAATGTGGTGCAAATGAAGCTTGAGTCAGTGGATTCATTTATGAAAAGTGAGCAGCAAGTCAGGCAAAATGGGAATTATGAAAACCGTTTAGACTCTATGGGCTAAGCCCCGAATGTTTTCAACTGCCCTGCATATTGATTGAAACTGTCCGGCAGGGTGATTGATCTGTATTGTTGAAAACCTAAAACAAATGAAATATTCGACTTCATGTTATACAAGCAGAACTAAACTATGTTTGGGGGAAATATTAGATTCCAACTTTTACAGCCTATAGGCCTTAGGTCTATTCGAGAGATGCGCTAAAGCACAGCCAGCAGGTAAGGTGCGTAATGGAGATTCCAAAGCGCTCTTATTTGGTCAGAACCAAGGACAGTGATCGAGGATAGGTACGTCCGTCCTTTTTACAATGCAACAAACTATTTAAGCTAAGCTATCAAGCTATTCAAATATCTATTATGTAAGCACAAATAATATAACAGTATATTAGTCAGTCATTTTTATTAGGTTAAACAGTGATTTGATAAAGTTTTTTTTAAGGCCCACCCACAATTGGTCTGGCCCATCCAAAACTGGAATCCTGGCGCCGTGCCTGCACACCGCTCATATGTGCCCTCCTTCCCACAATACATGCCAATCAACTGACCAGTTTTTGTGCAAAAGATGGGACATCCACGGTCTGTTTGCAGACCATGTACAGACACAATAAACTAATTTTTGGGCAGCAATTTCCTCTACTTATTAGGTCTGGTTCTCAAAATGATTCCGTTGTGCGTGCTAAAATAAATCGTACTAACGTTTCAAGAGATGTTCCACAAATTCTATCACTAAGAGAAGCTTTTCATATTAAAACGTGTCAGAGCAAAGGAACCATGTGAAAATGGCTTCCATGATGTATAATTCAATTTGTGAATGACACATTCACTTTTTAAGACAAACACGGCATATATTTCCTGATGTTTTCCCACAAAATCTGGCCATGTTAAAAAAAACAAAATGTTTGAAAAAAAAAAAAAAATTACTTTTAACAAAAAGAAAAAAATTCATTATCCAACAATTTAGCATCAAATTCAAAAATGTTACCGTTACAATACCGGAAAACTCTCATTCTTGGATTCAGAAGTCCAAATTCATCAGTTTCTTTGACAATCTGTTGATGAGCAGAAAGAGTAGAAAAATGTTGGCACTGTGTAATAAATAGGCTAATCATAGTCCATTACTGTCAGTAAAATAATATAACCCTGAAAAATCTCATAATCTGTAAAGATATTACACTCTTAAAATGAATGTGTTGTCCCTATCTGGACACAGAGATGTATTAAAAAAAACAAAAAAAACAGTGCAAGTTGTGCTGTTTTCAATGCAAGTTGTGTTATTTTCAACGCAATTTGTATGGTTTTTAACACATTCATTTTAAGAGTGTACAGACAGTTTTAGCCAAAACACACATATTGTTGGATGATCTTCCCCTTTCCCACTCCATTGTTTGCCAGTGTATTTCTGGTGAATCATATACTCGCCGATATTTAAGTCATGTTCTATCCAATTGTTTCCATGGGGTTGAACTTGGCCTCAGCCCATTCCACTATTGGGTTGTTCTGGTTTAAAGAATAAGTAGGGCCTATGGTCTTGGCAATACCATGAACAGTATTTTTTTTCTTTTTTTACCTGTAGGATTTCAGTTCTGGGCCAAGCTCATCTGGCCACAGCCAGAAACAATAGCTAAAGAGGCCCTATAATTTTAGTTTTATGGTTTACTTTAAACCAGTGCCTCAAAAAAATGGTGTTGAAATTACATATATATCTCATGTACACTTAATTACAGTTTTTCTCAGTCGCTTTGGTGCTTTTCTCACATCACTATTAAAATTTGCACAGCAGTTAGTGCAATTCTCAAAACAATTAGTGCAAACTGCAAAACCTAGTGGATGACCTGCAAAAGCACGTCACTTGCTCAAAATGGATAGTCCATTCCTCAAAAGTAGGTATTCATGTCAATGAAACTGTCAGTGTCATCAAAATTAGAAGTCTTGACACCAACGTTTATGAACAAGATAGTCAAATGGCTTTGTCATGTTTTCATTATGACAGTTCTCTCAGTGTTTTCCAATGCAAAAAAAGGTCAGAACTCGGTGACACTACCTGAACATGCTCAAGACAGCACTATACAGCACTTGCACAGCCATTTGAAAACTACAGTAAAGTTACACATTGCTGTAGTTAGGTGAGTAAGTGAGTACAAGACACTGAATACGTACATTTTTCTAAAGCATTCTAAAGCATTGTGACAGAATTTGATAACTAGTTCAACAATTTTGTATGTAATCACTCAAGCAATGAAATGAAGACTATTAGTTTTATTTGGAACGACTATTCAGCATTCATAAGTATAGTTCATTTTGACTGACATGACATAAGCAAATGATAATGTTAAAAAACAGCAGAGAATTTTATGAAAGCAACTGATACATGTCCAAAAGTATTTGCAATTTGTTCAGAGGAAGGAGAAATTGCTACTATGATGTGCACAAATGACTAAATGTTGTGGAGGTTGAACTAATAGTTATGAGAATTTTCATTCTGATCTGAAAAAAAGCACCAAAGCGACTGAGAAAAACTGTAAAAAAAAATGGCACTGGAATTAGTTGCTCAAATTGAATCAGCATGAATCAATTGTGTACACCTAAAGAGAAATTCTGCATTCACTTAGGACATTTAATTTACGTGCAACCGATGTACACATTGAAATTAAGTCAATCCAACAGGTGAAATGTATGTCTGTTCTGTATGCATGAAAAAAGATAACTGGACAGGTTTGTCATGTGAACATCTTCAATGTTCCTTTCATTTGTTTATCACAGATAGTGGTTCAACTGGATTCCATGTAGACACTGATGAACACAGTGCTATGTTGTCTTACCTGAGGAGCCGGGGCCAGTGGGATTAAAATAGTAGTACAGTAATTTGCATTTCCAACACTCTAACAATATTTCAATACTGGCATACTATAATAAGTGATTAAACGTGTGTTTGTATTAATGACAAAATTCAATAACATGATAACACTTCTGTCAGACAAAACTAGTAAACTGCAAAATAAGCCGTGTGACATTCTGTGTCACTCTGCAATCTTTTGGCTTTTGATTGAAACACACACACACACACACACACACACACATGTCCACATCTCCACCCAAATATCCCACAATCTCAGAGGAGTCTGGACCAAAAAGCGTACTGTGGCGTGCAGGGCGCATTGATGTCTATGTGTCTGTTCTGTGTGAATGCCTGGACAGGTAACTGGACAGGTTTGTCATGTGAACATCTTCAATGTTCCTTTCATTTATGTATGATGACACTATTGGGAATGGAAAATTACAGATAGTGGCTCAACTGGATTAGACGCTGATGAGAACACAGTGTTATTATCTGTTATCTAAACTAGCCAATTATATTTCCAACACTCTCACAATATTTTAATACTGACAAATTATAATATGTGAATGCATTTGTGTTCACATTACTGTAATGCCACAATTCAATGCTTTCTTGGGTATACAAATAAAATTTCTGTCAGACAAAGCTAAACTGCAAAACATTATTTGGCGCACAGCCACTCTGCCAGTCACTGGACAGGTTTGTAATGTGAACATCTTCAATGTTCCTTTGAATTATTTATGTATGACATTATTAGGAGTAGAACATTACTATACAGTGGCTCAACTGGATTCCATGTAGACACTGATGAGAACACAGTGATATGTTGTCTTACCTGAGGACACAGGGCCAGTGGGATTTAAAAACTAGTAACTAGCAATTTCAATTTTCAACACTGTAAAAATATTTTAATACTGACATACTATAGTAAGTGATTTGATTTGTATTTGCATTAATGCCACAATTCAAAGCTTTCTTATGTATACAGATAACAATATTTCTGTCAGACAAAGTAAATAAATTATTAAACAGGTTGTGTGACATTATTTGGTGCACAGCCATCTTTTGGCTTAAGGGGACCAGAAACCATCACCAGATGAGTGTTATTGTTTCCATTAGACCCTTATGAGAAATGGGAACTTGCTTGACACTGATGAGCCCGCTGTATGTATACATATTTATGTGCATGTCATCTAGCCTCTGTGGTTCTTTGAGTTGGAAATTAAAGCTCCAACTAAACAGACAATTCCTGTGAATCACTGCCTTGTGGTGTGGGCAAAGTAAAAGTAGTATGTGTGTGAGAAAAGTATGTTTGGCGAGGTCTTTGACCAGCGTCCTGAAGTGTTTTTAATGGGATGGTGCAAGGGTCAAATGTGCAGGCACTGTCCCATACACCCCTTTATTCTTAAGGGCACGTGTGCGGCCCACATTTAGAGGCACATGAAGGTCCCACATTAAGGCACACGTGTGGGGCCACTGCGGGACAGCCCTGAGTGTGGGCCAGATGGGCTTACTGTGATCAACCCCACAATGGGTTTCCCACAGAAAAAACTGTCATAGGGGTTCAACTGACTTCAACAACAGGTATTTGGGTTTGTTTCTTGATATTTACTGTGGGGCAACATTCTCGAGAATAAGGTCTCACACCAGTCATCTTTGATTATTTTGACTACAGTCCCACATGGGCTAACTGGCATGGGGCCCATTTTAGGATTAGTGTGGGTTTACTACTCTGACGGATTCCATGATCCAGCTCTATGTCCTCTCTTGACCAATGCAGTCCTCTAATGAGCATCTACTATGTCAACTATGCATTAACACAAAGAGGTCACAGTCAAGAATCTTTCTTTATTATTCCTCATTGGTAGAATGAGTTATCTATTCTGATATTCTGTGATAGTTTTGGGACTTTCAAGAAATATTTAAAGATTCATCTGTTCAACTTGCACTTAGTTTATGTAGTTGTCATAGTTACAAGTTTGTAAACTAGTTATTAGCCGTAGTGGGTATGGTAGTTGATATTGTTTTCATTACGGCTGTCTGTTTAATTGCGCTTAGACTGGCCTTGGTGTCGTGAGTTTATAGAGGGGGTGGTGTTTTTAAGTGTAACTGGACTAAGTAGATTCTTAATGTTAGCTTTACTGAACTCAACTCGTGTTTTTTCTGGAGCTGCGTCCGTACTTGCTGTAATTTTATAGTAATTGTATGGGAGTCTCGTGTTGTTAAGGGATTTGTTTATGTAGTTGTCATAGTTACAAGTTGGTAAACTAGTTATGTTTACAAGTGAGAAACTTCTTTAACTTCACTGCCATATTGCAGTGCAACATTGATTTATACTGTTATAAAGTTGTTGTTGGAATGAGTTGCCCGGTGCTCTCCGTTCCTGTGATAGTCTTTCAAGAGGGGTCTAAAGGCATATCTGTTCAACATGCACTTATTTTATTAAGCGTTTCTTATGTGTTATAGTTTGTATAGTATTTATTTATTTTCATTAGGCTATTGATTGCATTTAAATTGTTGTTTTTGTTGGGGCAGCCGTGGTCTACTGGTGGGGCAGCCGTGGCCTACTGGTTAGCGCTTTGGACTTGTTACCGGAGGGTTGCCGGTTCGAACCCCGACTAGTAGGCACTGGAGCAAGGCACCAGACCCCTCACTGCTCCCCGAGTGCTGCTGTTGTTGCAGGCAGCTCACTGCGCCAGGATTAGTGTGTGCTTCACCTCACTGTGTGCTGAGCGTGTTTCACTAATTCACAGATTGGGATAAATGCAGAGAGCAAATTTCCCTCACGGGATCAAAAGAGTATATACTTACTTATACTGTTTATTATTGCTATTCTCCTTAATGTAGTCTTACGAATTTTTTTAATTGTTTACTGTTAAATTTAACTTTGTATTGTTATTTGTATGTCGCTTTGGACAAAAGCGTCTGCTAAATACCATAACCATAACCATAACCATAACCATAACTTAAAATTAATTCATTATCTTATAAAGTTGTGTTTTGTATGTTTATGTTTTTTGCAATGTTGTTTTTTTATATGAAAATGCATTATTTTCATTGTTGGTATTTAATGTTGTAATTGTGCTTAATGTAGGCCTTTTGACTTTATTTAAACTATTATTTTTCATTGATAATGTAATGTTAATGTTGATAATTTCTTTGGACAATAGCACTTCCCAAATACCATTAACGTAATCAACATAATTAAAAGTGTGAATAAGGAAACTCTTCAAACGCCCCTGGATCAAATAGCATAGTATTGCATGCTGCAGGGTGTACTGAATTGGGTGTTTGTGTTCTGTGTGTATAAATGACTTGAGCTGAACAGGTTTTGTGAATTATCTTGGTTGTGTCAATGTTCCTTTCATCTATGACAGTATTTGAAATGGAACATTAATGTGTGGTTTGTTTCCAAACAGAGCATTGTGGTAAGTGGCTTCTTTCAACAGACATGCTATTGTAAACATTAACAGGTTGTGTTACATTATTTGGCACACAGCTACTCTGCCTTACGGGAACCAGAAACCAAAACCAGAAGAGTTATTCTTTCTTTTAGGCACTTATGAGAAATGGAAACTTATGGATGTTTGTTTTGGTTCATTGACCTGATGAATGATCCAATCATGACTCACTTGACTCACGTGTCTTGGCAGAGATTGACAGATTTTCCTTGAAACTGTGAAAGGCCTTTGGGGAATAAAAACAGCCCTGCCATATCACAGCCCCTCCACCATAGGCTTTTACCTGGCATGCTAAATAATCTATTTATGTGAGGTAACTTTTGAAGATTTTGGGGGGGACTTGATGACCCCAAGATGATACCTTTTTGATACATATTGATCCTTCATACTGTGCGTGGGGGCAAAATAACCAAGGACTGTCCAATGTATCAAACCACATTGGTTATAATTACATAAACCAGTCTAGTTTTGAATGAAACACAACCTTATATGTAAGGGATCATGTATAGAACGCCGGTCATTATGGGGAAAATAAGTCCCGACAGGCCGAACCGGACCGGAGGGGTCTTGTTTCGCCCTGAAGGGACTTATTTTCCCATGATGACCGGCGTTCTATACATTATCCCGCTTTATTATAATGGCTACTTGCCAAAACGAAAAAATAAACTCCATGATATGTCTCTTTACACTTATTTGTTACCATTTCGTCGTGGCTTTTGCTGAGAAACAAATAGTTCGCAACACACGCTGAACTTGAATCAAACATTCTTTAGAACACAGCTGATCAACCGTCTGCTTTCACTTTTGAATGAAGTTCCAAGCACAAACTCCGTTGCCATTGACAGCGGTCATTCTTGTTTTCAGAGGTCCTTTCCCAAGAAATAATGACCGCTAGAACTTTCGGAAATCCCATTCAAGCCAATGGAGCATTCTACTTGCATTGTGAAGAGCCGTAGAATAAGTTCAATTATTATACGGCTCTTCACAATGCAAGTAGAATGCTCCACTATGTTTACATACTAAATTGTAAAGACTGAAAAATACAACAGGATGTTTTCGGTGAAGAGGGAAAGCTGTTTATTGTACAAATAATGATAATAATTGCACTGGTGTAGTGGTTGACCTGATGCAAATTGAACTGATGACATACTGAGGCCCTGACCATGGCAGTCAAACATTATGCACCTCTCCATTATTTGATTGTTTTTTCTATTTTTTTTTATTTTCAAAAAATAAAACAGAAAATCTTAAACTGAGTTAAATCTTTAACCCAGAGTAGGCACAATCTTAAACATTTTAATCTTAATCTGAGCTAAACCCAGATTAGGCACAGACATAAAAAGACAAGGAAAATAGGAGCCAGGGAGGAATCAGACCTGATAGCAAATAGCCCAGGTGGTGATGGATTTGCAGTAGATGGTGTGTTATTCCAGAGGTGACCAGCTGGTGGTGATATTTTCCAAAAATAGGAGGATCCAGATGGAATGGCTGTGAGTGATGTGGCTGACCTGTGGAGGCCCAAAAGATGACGTTTTAAAAGAACAAAAATATCTGATATCAATAATGGCTAGACTTTGTCATCATTGTACCTCATACATGTAATCATCATTTGTACTCGTAGGCTACTTACTTTTCACTCGTTTACATACATTTTTACATACAGTTATAACATGTATGTGCTTGTTTTTCACAATTTACCAGGAATAAGACATATGACAAAATTTACAAAACATTTCAAGTGAAACAATGAAGGAATTTGTTTAATCAGTTTTCAACATGCTAGGCTCCTAATTAGGTAAGGCGTTAGGAGTTGCCCTCAGAGTCAAAGACGTATTTGGCTCTGAGGAATACGCTGTGTGTTTAAACATTAGTCGTTTGCACCTATGAATTATTTGTGCCTATTCATATATAAGTAAGTATATATACTTTTTTGATTTGGTCTCTGCATTTAACCCAATCGGTGAATTAGTGAAACACAAACAGCACACAGTGAACAGTGAGGTGAAGCACACACTAATCCCGGCGCAGTGAGCTGCCTGCTACAATGGCGGCGCTCGGGGAGCAGTGAGGGGTTAGATGCCTTGCTCAAGGGCACTTCAGCCGCGGCCCACTGGTCGGGGCTTGAACCGGCAACCCTCTGGTTACAAGTCCAGAGTGCTAACCATTGGGCCACAGCTGCCCAAATATATTCATATATTTTACAGTGCATTAAAAAAAACAATACCTTTGTGGTTACGTTGATATCCTCCATACTGGGGGCAGTATGGTCAGGAGTGGTCTCAGCCTGGTCCACCCTTCAGTACAGTCTGTTCAACCTCTTCATTTGAGCAAGGCCTCTGTATGAAAGCCACTACTCCAGGTGTCTCTATACATTACAGACATGGTGAGAATCTCTTCAGAAATCATGCAACATTAATGAACCTAGTGTGATGTGCACTGTTAGTACATGAGTAACACTATCTGTACTCACCAGTTTCTGGAGAGAGGCCACACATAAGATTCCACCCTGGGAAGGGGAAGGGACGTAGATGGACCTAAAAAGGTTGCACACAAGCCTGGGCATGGTGAACCAAATGCACCACAGTGACATGCCCATGACCAAACAGAATTGTAATAAAAACAAACAGCAAATAAAAACATACAGAAAAATACATTTGCTTTCTTCTTCTTTTGTTTTTTCTGCTTGTTTTTTTGTTGTTTTTTTGTTGTTTTTTTTTTTTTTTTTCATTTTAGTCCTTAAGCTAATGATAATTTCCATGAACAACTGGTTAGGGAGAATGACTAAATGTGAGAGATCTAAGGGAGAAAAGTAGGAAAATTATCCTTAAATTGAGCAAGGCAGTCAAGTAAGGTAGATAATATTGATTGGGGCTGGATTTAACAATTTAGATATATCCCATGGGTATATCTAAATTGAGTTTTTGTTTTTCATTTTT
This sequence comes from Alosa alosa, assembly GCF_017589495.1. NCBI lineage: Eukaryota > Metazoa > Chordata > Actinopteri > Clupeiformes > Clupeidae > Alosa > Alosa alosa. The sequence continues at coordinate 19,309,075 of NC_063210.1, read as the reverse complement.
TGTTTTTCATTTGAGTCCTGAAACTAATGATAATTTTCATGAACTGGTTAGGGAGAATGACTAAATGTAAAAAGTAGAGAAAAGTAGAACAATTATCCTTAAATTGAGCAAGGTAGTCAAGTAAGGTAGATAATATTGATTGGGGCTGGAGTGAACAGTTTAGATATACCCCACGGCCATTGCCACAGAGAATTCCACGATATAATCCTGCACATCTGCCCTTTTGATCAAAAATTGGACTTCCACTATCTCCTGGCTTGCCATGGGTATTCATCAGGAACTCATTTTCTAACAGTTCTTGGCTGTCAGTGACCGGTATTATTGTCCCATGATGTTTGATGGGAGCACCTAGGTTTGATTCATCAAATGTGGTGAAATATATATCTATACCTGGCGCTGGAGGACCAAGGTACATTTTATCATATAAGCCAACACCTAGAGGTGAGGGGTCAGCATCAAAGTGAAGTATACCAATGTCTGCCTCTGGGTACGACTGGTATGACTCAGAATCAATCTTAAAAATTAATACAAAATCATCTGAGGGGAAAAAACACGAAATTACATCAGGCCTTCTATTCTTTTTAAAAACGTGATCACTTGTCATAATCGCTTTTTCGCGGATGTAAAAACCATGGCCTGAATCCTCACTACTATATAATAGACAAATAGGGTGTGAAACCAATTTTTTTTTCATTTTCGGATCATAGATTTGGATTTCATTGTTCATGTAAATTAAGCAATTAGCATTTGAACTCGACATGTTGAATTTGTAGGCTTTTTGTGCAACCTGTTGAAAGCAATCACATAAGACAACATCAATGCAGAGTAAACAAAAGTAACTGTAATGACTGAATATTAATACAATGTTCTGTCCTCATGATCTTGCTGAAGAATGCATCAGACGAATGAAGAAAGCTGTATTCCTTGATATAGCATGTAACATTATATTTTACACTTGGATTTGGTGTATAATCATTGGCTTAGATGTGTTCCACTCAAAGTTTCAGATTGCATTTCCGATCAGTTGACTATACAGATTAAATAAACAATAAGAAACAGAAGATACTGCACAGGATGGGAACAGTGACCTGCTAGAAAGAAATGTAACATTAAAAATGCCACCCACTCTCAAATTAGATGGTTTATTACTGTAGCAGTACATTCTGAATATAATTGTTTTCAGACATTATAATAGCTATATGTTTAAAATATTGTAATATAATAACATTTAGAAAAAGACCAAGACTGCAATACATACTGTTTTTAGGTCCATTGTACGTTTCCCCCAGAGGAAAACATGGTCCTTTATCAAAAGAGTGAACCAATCATTTCTGTGGGGCTGGACTTGGAATCAATCCATGGTCATGGTGAAACTTCAGGGAGGGATCATTCCTGAGTTATAGTCATCAAACTGGAATGCCATGTGTGTCGTGCAAACATGTGTGGTTCCGCTTTTGTTTCTGGCAATAGGGGGAACTTTATGACTGATCTGACGGATAACTGGTGAAGGCACTGTTGGTCAAGTGTCCATCAGGAAAGACTACAAGATAGGCCAACAGCTGACACACTTCTTTGTATCTTGCAAACATCTGTGTTCCTTTAATTTATGACATTTCTGGGACTTGAGACTTACAGTAATGTGACATAAAGTATTTTAGTGGCTGCCCTTTTGGAAAGAGTATCGGTTCCATTAAAGTAACAACTCGGAAACTAAGAATAAATGACTTTCCTCATACGGGCCATGAACGCTATTCTCTTGTTTGTCCTACCATATAGACAAACTATCTGACACCATGGTGACAGACAAGAGAATACAGTGGTCACTTGTGTTACATGACCTGAGGAGCCATTGTGATTTGAGAGACAGTTGCAAATCTTCGGTCTTTAGTAACTAAGTAACAATTCCATAATTCAACATTTTCTTAGGTGAGGGACAAAAGGTATATTTCCCAGTTAGACAATATTGCTAAATGGGTTGCTTATGAGAACCAGAAACTTGTGATGTCCGTAGGTATTGCTTTGAGAGAAATCAAATTGATGAGTGGGTAGGTGTGTGTGTGTATATTTGTGTATGTGTGTGTGTGTCTCTCTCTCTCGCTTCCTCTCTCTCTCTGTGTGTGTGTGTGTGTGCATGTGAATGCTTCTCTCTCTCTTTCTCTCTCTCTCTCTGTATGTGTGTGTGTGTGTGTGTGTGTGTGTGTGTGTGTGTGTGTGTGTGTGTGTGTGGCTGCCTGTACTTGATGCTGTGCCTGGGCCTGTAACTCTGTCTTTAATTAGATGACACAGTCTTCTATCATCATGAGTCACATCCGCTAGGCTTGTTCCTTAGGAAAAGGCAAACGGAAACTGTGGTCCTTTGATTTTTATGGAGCCTGGGATACATTATGTGAGTTTTTTTTCCAAATATAGACATTATAGACAATATGTGAGTTCATTTACTTATTTGACTACATCGTGTTCTCATTTCAATTAAGTCAAATGAACACGCATTTACAACTGAGGGCACTATTTACTAAAACGAGTGCACAATTATTTGTACTATTGCACAATTTTTTGTCCTAATGTACTAAAATGAAAATCTAGTGTCTAAGTCCATCATTGACCTTAAGCACAGCAGTATACTGACTTTGACTTACGGTAGGCCTATCTCCCTCAATTTCAGTCACAGAGAAAAGCTATGTTTGTCCGAAAATCAACAGTAACCATATTATTAGTGATTATAATATTAGCATATAAATTGAATAGCAAAAAAAATACATATTTTGAAATGGGTGACATTTTTTGAAAAGTTATCCGAGGGAGTGACAAATGACAGCCCAAAGTTTAGCCTAGCCTACCATGCAGGAGTGTGGACATTTAATGCCTTGATACACTTCCAATAAGCCTAAACTAATCACACATTGGCAAAGCTCAACAACAGCTTACAATTGAATACATATCCTACCATTTTTTATAACCTGATAAAATTCATTGCAATAGAAGCGTCAGTGTAAAGTTCTGTCAGGAAGAGTCATTGCGTCGCTCATTCATTCATTACTTCCAACCAATCACCAGTCTGCATAATAAGACATTAGGCCTACTTAACACCTGCCCGTTGCTTTCAGGTGCCGATTTTCGATGTTCCCACCCTCCCCCCACAGGGCCGGATTAACCATTAGGGCAACTGGACACTTGTCCAGGGGCACGGGACCAGTAAGGGGCCCTGGGCACAGTCAAAATATTACTTTTGATCACATTACAAACGCAGTAGCCTACTAACTTCCCTATATTTATATGCAGATTGTGCAACCCGTTCGATCAAAATATTATGTTAAATCACGTCAAAAACAGTGTCTGTAGCTGCCTGCACAAATGCCGCCTGCCATTGGAGTGAGGGCAAGCTATCACGTCAAAACATTCCATAACATCCAGACTAGGCTATAGGCCCTACTCGTCATGTCGAGATGTCATGTTTAGCTAATATGGTTAGCGTTTTCTCGGACGCAATTGAGCAGTTAGTACACACTTCATCAACCCACAAACATGAAATCTACTTCTGTCAAAACTTTTGAGAGAGAGACACTAAATTACCCGGTAAGTTTTGAGTGCAGCACGGTAAGTACATGCATAATATAGTGGCTTTATGCTAATGGTCTAGTCAGATTCAATGATTTATGCTAGGTTGGAGCTAAAACTGTAGCCAGACTAGGAGAACGGCTGGATGAACTGGAGAAAGGTAAAAATGAATTGTTTAACTCAAGGGGAGGTGGAAAATGAGTGTAATTCCTCAAATGGTGGAATATTCCTTCAACTTTCATTGTACCTCCCTGAGTCATTCTGATACAGTATCTCACAAACCCCACCAAGCATGAGGGGCAACCAACAGTGAGAGGGGACTCAAAACACACACACACACACACACACACACAGTGACCAACACACATGCTTGTGATGCAGCTACCTTTTATCACCACTAGATGGTGTAATAACATAGCCTGCCATTTAGTTCACTGATAAAATGTACTTAGACAGCAGACAAAGGGTTGCCACCCCAGCACATCATTCACAAAAGGTTCTAACACAGCAAATAAGACAACAGGGAAGAAATGTCGATAACAAGGAGGAAATATGCAGTTGCTATAGTAACTTGATGGCAGGGTTCAGAGCATCAGGCAGAGTTGACTATGCTGCTTCACCACAGTAGCATACAGTTGTTACAGAATACTGTTGTGTTGTTGTTGTTGTTGTTGTTGTTTATGGTGGTGGTGGTTGTAGTGGTGATGTTTTCCAATCGTTAAGACATACATATACAATATTGTTGTCCACTATATCTCCTCTTAAAGGCGCAGTTAGGGGTTTGGCAGGAAGTTGTTTGTGTTTATTTGTTTGTGTTTATGTTTATATTTCAATTTATTAGCAGACGCTTTTATGCTAATAAAAACCTCCATTATATTTTAATCAAGGACTAAACAAAACACGCCATAGAGGTAGCTCACCCCTAATTCAGTATTACCAGAGAAATTCCATGAAGGGTTTTGTTTTTGTTTGGGGGACAGGCTGCCCCCACTTTATTTGTTTCCAGTTTTCAGTGCCTGGGCTGCCTACAGAGACTGTGTTTTTTACAGTGTACTCACGGAATGGCCAGCTAGTGGTCGTGAGGAGATGATTGCTGAGTGTAACAAAAAAATTGTATGGGCTTGAAATTGCGTAAAATCGTATAATGCACCTTTAAGTAAATCGGAAAAAGACAAAGAGGCAAAGTCAGATAGACAGGAGTTTATTTAAGAATACAATAATAATTTTGAACACATTGTGAACAGAAGTAGGGAGCACAGGCAAAACAGGCTGGTGTCTCAAGTAGGCGGTTCAGTGGTTAACCTGGGTACGTTAACTGACAGTAGCTGCTAAACCTCCTAAAAGCAGAGCCCTTTAGCCTTGTTTTGTTGTCTGAATGAAGTCATACGGCTCCTCTATTAGCAACTTTATCACTCCCTCCGGTTTGTCACTAACGGGGGCTATACCGACCGCACGTAACTGAAGCGTTCTGTTCGCGACGCGTAAAAACAATTTTAGAAGTCTGGTCTGTTTTTTTTTTCGAACATACCTGCTGCAATCACATCTGATGTAGCTAGTTCCATTGATTATAGTGGAAGCTAATTGTTGCAGCAGACGGCAAAAGCATCAAGAACAGAACGCTTCAGTTACATGTACGTGCCCGATGTAGCCCCTTAAACCACATACTTGTCATACCCCCCAAAAGACATCAATCATTTAGTTTTACCAACAAAGGGTCAGTGTTCTGTTTAAGAATCTTTGCTGTAATTCTGATCTAAGTTATGATGTTCAGACAAATGGTGATGACTATAACTTAGAGAATATGTAATGCTGTAATGATATAATGATGTAATGCTGGTCATAGTTACAGTAATACTGGTGATATGCACTTCTCAGACTGCTTCATTTGATCAAAAACATCAAAATAAATAACATATTTCTTTGTCTCCTCCAAACAGTTAGATAAATGATGATTTTGTCTTCATGTAATGCTTCCATGTGTGTATGTATTGTCCAATATTTGTGTTCGGTGTACTATTGGTGTGGTTATTTTCATATGCTGTTGAAATAAAGTAAAAAAAAATGTGTTATACTGTACAATCACAAACGTATCTATATGTTTGCACATTGTATCAAATAATGATACGATGAGTATTTTACAGTTGCTTCAAACGCAACTTAGTCAATCATAATTAAAGTCGCACTATCCGTTTTGAAAGTTATAAAATATTCACATGGGGATGACTGTTACATAGAAAATGTGCTTGAGAATTTGCTGTTCTGGTCGCAGTTCTGCTTTCATATAATGCAAGAAGCTGAAGATATGTAAAGTATGTATGATAATGCAAAAGATAGAACTTACAGTAATGTAATAAAAGATAATGTATATAACCTGGCTGCAATACAATATGTAATATGGTAATGTGCATTATATCTAATGAAAGCAATGCCCAGCGTCTCTCTCTCTCTTAAAGCTGCAGTTGGCAAGATTTTTTTGATCATATTCACTGAAATCGACACTATGCTCCGACAGAACAACATAAATCAGCCGGATTTTAAAAAAAAACAGCACTTCTACCTCCACCTAGAGCCTGTTATTTGTTTTGCAAAAATCCACAGCTCCCCGTTCTTCTGGTCCAATCAGAGCAGGGGTGTGTGAGATCTGACTGTCAATTACAGTCTGGTGCGGTCTGGTGCGCACTGACGAGCACAAACTCAATGAAAGGGTGCTCGGTGATAGTGGGGGAGGGGCATGAGAGTCCCCTCAATCTGTCAGACTTGCCAACTGCAGCTTTAAGTCCAGTGATGTGAGCATGTGGTCAGAGGCCCTGCATGTGGAACAGTGGGCAGCTGAATGAAACACAAGCGTCTGGAAAGGAATGTGTGAGCTGTGTGTGCTCTGAGAGGAACTTACAATTTTTGAATGATATTTTTCACAGGGGTAGCCCATGTTCGGGAGAGGTGAATGGTGAGTGAGGCACTTATGCGTGGGTCAGTTCTGAGAAGATAATATGGACTTAACACAGTCAGGTGTGAGTAGAAGAAAGGCTTGGATACACAAACACTTTGCCCACGTCAGTTTCTGCAATGTCTGGCGGCGTCAGGAGGGGTGTGGGCGACTTCGGTGACAGCAGTGTGGTGGTGGGGGGCGCCGAGGACCGCGAGATCGAGCTGCCGCTGTCGGGGTCGAGGGACAGCCGCGAGGCGGAGAGGCAGAGGCAGCCAGCCTCGTGCAGCAGCCTCAGCACGTCGTTGCGGAAGCGCACGCCGACCAGAGCGTAGAGCACGGGGTTGAGGCAGCAGCGCGTGTAGGCCAGACTGCAGGTGGCGCTCTCCCACAGCAGGAAGCTGCAGGAGCGCCAGGCGTCCATCAGCTTCAGGCCCAGCACCAGCGTGTAGGGCAGCTGGAAGAGCAGGAAGAGGAACACCAGCGCCACCATCAGGCGGAGTGTCCGCTGCCGCCGCCAGCAATGCCCGCGCGCCGTGCGCCGACCTTGCGCCAGGACGCAGCCGATGGCCGTGTAGCAGGTGGCCATGACGGCGAAGGGCACGCAGAAGCCGGCAATCATGGAGCCGGTCAGGGCCAGCTTGACCTGTGAGCTGGCGCTATCCACCCACACGTTCAGGCCGCACATGCCGTTACTGTTCTCCACCTCGGAGAACAGGAAGTCAGGGGCGCTCAGGGCGATAGCGGTTATTGCCACGGTCAGGCATGCGATGACAGCTTGGACCATCACCCGACGACGGCAGCATCCACCACCGGTCTTCCTCCGACGCGTTGCCCCCGAGCGGAGCACCACCACGCTGTAGCGCTCGGCGCTAATGCAGGCTAGCAGCAGCAGGCCGCTGTAGGTATTCACTGACCGCAGTCCCCTGTTCACCTTGCAGAGGGCGCTGCTGAAGGGCCACTCGCCACGCAGCGCTTCCCCCGCCTGCAGGGGCAACGTGAGCAGCAGCTGCAGGTCCGACAGCGCCAGGTGGAGGAGGAAAGCATCCGTCAGGCTGCGCAGACGGGCGCGCCAGTAGCGGGCGAAGGTGGCCACGACCAGAGAGTTGCCCGGCACACCCACCAGAAAGACCAGGATGTAGAACGCCGTCTGACAGCCCGACAGGATCTGCGACTCGTCATCCTCTTCAAAGCATGGAGTTACCAGATCCTCTTCGCCAGCAGAGGTGGCATAGTATGACAAGTAGTCGTCATCATAGTAGTCTGAAATCCACATATAAATAAATGTCATGTGAATGAATACAGTCTAAGAGCAATGTCTGCCATTGTCAAACTCACACTTAAATGAAATTCATTATTTTGAATTTAAGTATGATGGAAGTTAATTTTACATGTTTTATGTTTCTATATTTTACTTTTATAATGCAACCATCTACATTTCTGTATGATATTGCTGTACTACATGTCTTAAAATGGGATCGCAAAAATGCAAAAATTCACTATAAACACATTACAAATGGTTGACTACTCTGACACAATCGTACTCTCACCGCTGGTGATGGGAAGGTCGTAGGAATCAGTAACATTATCTGCGGCCATTTTGCGATCGTCTGTAGGGTAAAGATGAAAGAGAAAAGTAAGAGACAATGAGAACAGACAATGTGCATATATATATATATATATATATATATACAGACAATATTATAACAAATACTATAATACACCGAACTACAACAACAACAACAACAACAACAACAACAACGACAGCAAGTGTTTATAGCAGAGAAAAGACAAATAGGATTTAATTTGCATGAAGATGGGATGGGGGAGGAGTATTTGTAAAGATAGGCCTACTTTAAAAAAAAACAGGCAATATGTAAATAGGCCTACTATACACTATAAAACAACATTCATTAAATGTGTAAATAAAAACAGGGGAATATATGAATATCTATGGCTTGGTACCTATTACTGGACAACTTTGTATGGGTGTGGTTGCATGTGAGATGACTACTCTTTTTCGTTTTGGCTTTGGCATGCTAAGCTCTGTAGCGCCCCCCAGAGGACTGTTGTGTCAGTACATGATAGCAGTCTGAAAGTTATGTCCCCAAGGTGTTGCAAGAATTGAATAGCCTGGGGTTTCCCATGCTGCCTTACGTGCACAATTTTATTCACACTGCTAGACAGCCTGGATTCCATGGACTTTGTTTTCACCTCAACAAAGGAACCAATCACAGAACAGGGACAGCAAGACGATGACGACACACCGAAGCGGTTATGAGCTACGTACAGACGCATTTGATAGACATTCGTAGTGCCCAATAAACGGCTCTGGGCATTCGTAAACCACATTTCAAATACGAGAAAATGAATGTGTAGTTCCCAGACTCCATCTCAATGAGATGAGCTTTGGCGTTAGCCAGGCTAAGAATTGAATTGATCAGTGGAAGATCCCCTACAGATCTAAACCTGTAGGCTCGGTGTGTATGTTAGTGTGTGTGTGTTTGTGTGTGTGTGTGTGTGTGTGTGTGTGTGTGTGTGTGTGTGTGTGTGTGTGTGTGTGTCCGTCTGTCCGTATGTGTGTCTGTGCATGTGTGTCTGTAAGTGTGGGACTGTAAGTCTGTGTGTGTGTGTCTGTGTGTGTGTGTGTGTGTGTGTGTGTGTGTGTGTGTGTGTGTGTGTGTGTGTGTGTGTGTGTGTGTCTGCACGTGTGTGTGTGTGCATGTGTGTGTGTGTGTGTGTGAGAGAGAGAGAGTCTGTGTGTGTGTGTGTGTGTGTGTGTGCGTGTGTGTGTGTGTGTGTGTGTGTTGGAAGTCTGATGTAAAAAGCAAATGGAAATGGTCAGTACAGAATACATCTTGGTAACTGCTGCTCTTTATCATTGGGTCACATTTTACGCTCACAATGTGCCTCACTGTACACTCTGCTCAGTAAGACAGTTGAAATCCACTGGACAAGAAAACAGCTTGTTTCACCGTATCAACACTCATTTTATTGTCATGCAGCCTGCTTTGATTACTTGTATTTGACTAGCAGTTGTTTTTAACAAAACACGTTCAGCTAAGAAGTAGACCTACAGTCAGAGCACTGACCAGAACATACATGTACAGCCAGAGGAGTGCTGGTCCACACTAGGCCTATAGCTGGGTGAAGGGACATCTGTGTGTGTGTGTGTGTGTGTGTGTGTGTGTGTGTGTGTGTGTGTGTGTGTGTGTGTGTGTGTGTGTGTGTGTGTGTGTCTATTTAGTCTCAAACTGAAATCTTGTATAGCGTTTGTTATACATGAATATGTAACTAACATCAAGACCTAATTTATCTTTATTTTAGCTCTGGTTTGTCTCATTTGTCATGTGTTACCATCCCAGTACAGTGCAAAATGCACATAATAGCAGATGGATTTAATGCAAGTATGACCTCTGCCCTATACAGTATGCTCTTTTGTTCTTTGGTGCTATGGGGCATTCAGACTCCTGGCAGCGCATGTTGTACCATGAAGGACAGCCTCTGTGGATTCTGGGTAAAACAGGCAGCTTGTTTGTGACTGTCATCAGCTAACTGTGTTGTTGTTATATCCTGTGTGTGTGTGTGTGTGTGTGCGTGTGTGTGTATTATTACTTCATCTGAGGTTAGTCACTAAACCACCATGTAATCTACTTCCAAAAAAAACCCAGGTCTGATAAGAACAGGGGCCACACGCCCCTAAGTCAGCTGTTCGCTCCACTTTGCCACCACAGCAGGAACCAGAGTGAGTTAGTAGGCTACACACAAAAGTGATGTGTTAAAAATGACACATCTGCTGAGTGTGCTCAGGTAGGGACAACACATTTTGTGTAAATTTCAACACAGCAATTGTGTGGCTGGCTGGGTGAAAGACAGATTTCAGCTATCTCAAAAATACAAACAATTGTGTAGCCTACCTGCAAAAAAATTGCTTTTTTTTTCTTTATTTGTCTGCTTGTTGTTTTTCTTTTGTTTTTTAAGATAGCTGAAATCTTTTACATTTACATTTACATCTGTCTTTCACCTTTCACCCAGCCACACAAGTGCTGTTTTGAAATTTACACAAAATTGTGTTGTCCCTGAGATAACAAGCAATGTGTAATTCTAACACATCACTTTTTAGAGTGAAGGCATTTGGTTCTGGCTGATGGCGTCACTCTAGCAGTAGACTACAGACAACATATAGACAATATACAATAACACATATAGGCTGCACCATATAGCCTACTTGCCTACTGATAAGGTCCTAGTTCATTGTCTGCTTTCTGCTTGTGGACAGTGAAAGTGTTATTGTGCTATTGTGTCTGTCGCCCATGTCCTATATGCCTAGGCCTATTTCTTACAGGTATTAGGTTACTACATGTATTCATTTAGCAGACGCTTTTAGCCATACTCTGTTTTAGTGTTTCTAAGACTGTGACATGAATTGTTTGTTTTGATGTCTTAATGAGTCTTTCGTAGGCTTGGCTTCATCATTTTGATGAACGATCGTTGTCTGTAGGCATGGACGGATTATGAACTTTCGGGCCCCTGGGCCCAGATGTATTAAGGGCACCCCACTAATTGTCACATATATGGGAGGGGGGGGTTGGGGGTCCTCCCCCAGAACATTTTTAATTTGTTTGATGTGATTTCCTGTATTCTGGTGCATTTTGGGGATGGCCAATACTTTAATTCAATCAGATTCATAGCCTACATCCTGATTTGTTGATATTGAGGCAGTGATTCCATGCAAAGGCTTGGACTTCAGGGCCCCCTGACCCCTTGGGCCCCTGGGCCTGGGCAGTAATCCATCCCTGTCTGTAGGCTATGTATTTTCAGCTAGGCCTAACTCATCATTTCTCACTCTTTTTACACAACTTGTCATTGCTATGTAAATGTAAATACTATCTATGCCTATCTGTGTGTAATGTCTATTGTATTTATATTTCAATAAAGCTTCATTAGGAAAAAAACGACTGATACAAACGAATGTTGCCTATGAGTCAAACCAGGGGCGTAGATTTGCGTGGGGACCGAAGGACGTGTCCACACCAATGTCAAATTACGACTGAAATGTCCCCACCAATATGCAGGTTGAAATAGGGGGGAAAAGCGCATTTCTTGTAATGTGCAGTAGCCTATAAGGGTAAATCGCGCTGATTTGAAGTTACCTAGGCCCCTATAATAACTACCAGTGAGCCGCAGTCTCCTGCGCAGCATGCAGCGCTTCAGCTTTACTTCACTACAAGCATGAAGTGCGTCCAAATTCACCCATTCTTCTCTGTTGAACTCCTCGAGAAGTAGGCTACTCATCACACATGTGTCACATGAAAGAGCCTTTTCTCAGCTTTTAAACGGTGCTAGCTAGCCACTGTTTGCTGTGATAAACAGTTCGCGAGAAAAATAACTTCAAGAGATTTAATAATTATTCTCTGCGCCCATCTCCACATCCATTCGTCTCGGTGGAATATCTACACACTCTTCACGCAACACATGACAAACCATATATCAGAATAAACAGCAGACCTTACCGAACACAAAGGTACGTAGCCTATAGTTCCCGTGTTTCCGTGTATAGTTAGCTCTTCCAGAGTAGGCTAATCCAATAAATTATAGCAAAATTCAACATGGTCTTTCGGCTGCATTTCTTAAAACTGAGCTGTGCTTACATCGCCTAGATATCTGTAAATATTAGAATCAGAGAATATACAGGCAGCTCACGGTTAAGAGTTTGTCAATGTAGCCTTAATGATTTATTTTGTAGCCTTAATGATTTCTTTTCACAAAATGCATGTATTTAAGGTTCTTAAAACTGAGCTGTGCTTAAATGGGCATGATTTCATAACAGACCAAATAGAAAATAAATGTTAATAGCCTTCATATCTGTAGCCTACATATTTTTATGGGGGGGTGGGTAGTGTCCCCACCAAAGCTCAGACCAAACCTACGCCCTTGAGTCAAACTTTCAGTTACAACATAAAATAACCCATCACAGGTTTGATTTCCAAGGTGTGACATCGTTTGTCACGAAATTTATTCCAGATTTAACACATTTGGCTTGGTTCAAAGACGGAAAGAAAATCATATCGAGATTTCATTGCGTGCCACCCAGTGAGGCCGTTGGCACGCGAAAACTCGTGGGTTGAATCGAAAGTCAAGAAATCAGTCACTGTCGCGTGTCAGATAAGGAAGGACCACCGTACCTTCTCACTTCATTTAGTCAGTAGATACGAATTGGCAGGTAGAGTGGACTATAATGTTGAAGACCATGGTCGCAGTAAAATGAGAGGTTCGATGGAGCCGATAAGGTAAGTGTGCGTTTTACACCCAGACCTAGACTACATGCGGAAGCGACTGAATTGTTGCGCTCAGTCAGACTAGTAATATTGAGCCAAAGTGGCCGATAAGTCCTCGCCCCAAAACACGACATCATCTTTGACAGAAAATGCCAACACAACACATACCTTTCAATCGTAATCCGATTAGATAACTAGGGTACTGAAATCTATTAGGTGTTGATGTCGCCGGTTTAGGTTAGACTATAAGAAAGACATGAAGTTTTCAACTTTACTAACACCATTGCCTGCAACTTTGCTATTTTGGAATTACATTAAAAAACCAAAGACAATTTCCTCTGATTCCCATGTCAAAAGATACATATAATTAGGGTACTATTTTGCCTTGATTTGTAAGCTATTGCCAACAAGTCCACCTAATGGAATAACAAAAATGCATTCCTGATATTTGCCCTTCGGCTTTTGTAAGTAAGGACTATCACGAATACATTTTTACGACGTATGGGATTATTGCTCATGTGATTTCTTTCTTTTTTAAACCACCCGTCAGAATGTTTCGAGATGGCCCAAGCACATACACAACACAAGGTGGACAACATGCCAGACCAGACGCGAGAGGGCAGCATCATTCTGCAGCAGTGTTTCTCAAAGTGTGGTATCCGAGAGGTCCGCGAGCAGATTTGGTAAAATACCGGTATGTTTTATATTCGTGTTTCTTAAACTGCCTATGCGCGACTCAAACACAAAGTTAGCTCTCGCATAGATGAGTTTTTTTTTTTTCATGATTGAATCAACTCCTAATTCCACACACAGTATTATTGTAATGGTCTGTTTAAATATCCTGACAGACCTCAACAAGCCGACAGTTTTGAGGTGAAATGTAGGCCTATATATTTATTATATATTTTTGAATATCTCATTTATTAGAACTGACTGCAGCTATTTTACATTCATTGAATTTGGGTGATGGTCAAAGCAATCTGCTGTGATGTAGGCTGTGGTTCTAGCCTATTATATTAAGGTGGGTTGATAGAAATATTGGGTAGGCAACATAGCAAAGTGGTGAAATTGGATTAAAATTGACACAAGCAGGTTGAGATGGGACTATATGTTTCAGAGCTCGACAACAGTGAGGATGAATTTACAGAAGGTTTCAAAGTGCAGCATGTGCTTTTAAAGCTTGGAGTAGCAGTTGGCAGTTGGTGCACATCACTAAGTTAAATATTTGGACATGAGTTAATTAGTCTAATTATATGGACTTTTTTGGATTTTGTTATTTTTCATTGCATTCAACCAAGGCTACACAGAAAACTATGCAAACTATTTTCCAAATAAAACTTAGTATAGTTTGCCGTTATTTACAACTGCTTACACACAATTTCCGTTTCACAATTATTTTTTTTTTTTCAAAACTGCACACAAATCCCATAACACTGTCTCAGAGCAAAATTTGTCTGGCCAAAATGTATCTGGGCAAAGCTACTGTATGTACTAGCTGGCAACATCTACATCCAAGCTGGGTTTGAGGTTGCACGCTCCACAGATGCCCAACTAAAAAACCTGTCTATGGGCTGACCCCTCAAAAATAAATATATATATATATATATATATATTTGGGTTGGCAAGACAATGTTTGGGTAGCCCACCCATGCCCTACAGTAGAGTGGGCCCTGCAGCTTAGTACATGTAGGTTATATGCTCTGTTTGTTCATTTGTTTACTCAATCATGCTATCAACATGTAATGACCTGACAAAAACGTATTTATAAGTCCGATTATAATGAATATTTAAAAAAAACCAAGCTTCATGAAACAATGCAGTTCTTTTCCGGTTTGACTCAGATGTATCTGCGTAGGCCTATCTTTATCTCTTACTAACAAATGTTTTACTAAGTTGATACAGTAGCAAACAGCATTTTAAACCTGATCTTTAATTTTGTTTGTGACATTCAACACAATAATAATTTTAACATCAATGCCGTATTTTGCAGTAGCCTAAGCCTGTATTATTCGTATGGCCTATTATTTTAACAGAGAATCGTTATGCGTATTCATCCATCAGTCATCCTTGAGGTCTGATTCAAAAGACCTGAAATGTTTCTCACACCTGAATTAAAAGTTGACAAACATACCTCACTTTGAAAACAGTTTCCATTTTTCCCAAGGTGGCAATTATTTGTAGTGAATTAATGCATGTATATATGTCAATTGATTACAGAAATACACCTGATATTATAAAATACGTCCACTTACTGTACTGCAGCTTTGAGAGGGGGACAAAGGCAGGTACAAACTAACCTCTGCAGTTATGTGCAGAGTAAGACAGACCTCAGGGAGCCTTTGAAGCCTCTCTCTCTCTCTCTCTCTCTCTCTCTCTCCGAGTGTTTACCTGACCTTTGTAACTCTCGGCGTGTCTCTCACCAAAGCCACACCGCTTTCTGTTATTTTCCGGCACATTCTAGGAGTGCAAACAACAACTAATGCGGTTTTCTGTGCATCTCCAAGATCATGGGTTCAGTTCCCATGGAGTTTGATCACATATCTGATCTCATACCTGCTGCATTTATACCTGATCACATACCTGCTGCATTTATACCTGATCACATACCTGCTGCATTTATACCTGATCACATACCTGCTGCATTTATACCTGATCACATACGTGCTGCATTTATACCTGATCACATACCTGCTGCATTTATACCTGATCACATAGTACCTATTGCATTTATACCTGATCACATACGTGCTGCATTTATACCTGATCACATATCTGCTGCATTTATACCTGATCACATAGTACCTACTGCATTTATACCTGATCACATAGTACCTACTGCATTTATACCTGAGCACATACAGTACCTACTGCATTTATACCTGCTGCATTTATACCTACTGCATTTATACCTGAGAAGATACCTACTGCATTTATACATGAGAAGATACCTACTGCATTTATACATGAGAAGATACCTACTACATTTATAAATGAGCACATGCCTACTGCATTTATACCTGAGCACATACCTACTGTATTTATACCTGAGAAGATACCTAATGCATGCCTGAGAAGATACCTACTGCATTTATGCCTGAGAAGATACCTACTGTATTTATACCTGAGCACATGCCTGCTGCATTTATACCTGAGCACATGCCTGCTGCATTTATAGCTGATAACATACCTTTTGCATTTAGACCTGATCATCTACCTGCTGTGTTTAAACCTGCATGTGTTCACCTGTTAGTACTTTTACATGGAAGGATCTGATGGCATAATAATACACCCTTGCAAATATAATGTGTTACTTGTTTTATAGGTAGTTGCGAACTGAAGAATATGGTAGTTGCGGACAGTTGTTGGGGTTGTGACCATAACTTCATGGGTATATTTGGTTAACAAGAAAATTAAGCAAAGTAAGATCCCTGATTGATTTGCCAAGACATCAGCTGCTCCAGCCTCAGATTTTGCGCAGATCTTAAATTGGGTTAAATATACATTCACTCTACTGCTCAGTGTTGCATTGGTGTTATTCAGGCTGTGTCACTTTGTAGTATTGACAGTTCAACAGCTACTTTCGTCTCAGTGTGTTTCCTTGGATCAAGTTTTTTTTTCCAGAGTGCTAATTTGGTCTTAAAGTAAACTGGTTGGTGTGTGTTTTTCCACCAGTAGTTTGCTTTGTTACAGTTGATTCCACTTTTACAAAGCCTGCTTGTTGTCAGTTCAATCATCAGTCGTTTATTGATATGGGATGCTTATTCATTTATTTTACCAGATCTACTTCATAGGACCCCCAATATACAGAATTACTCGACCTCTGCCGGCCAATCAGAAAATAGTATGTCTCTTGGGGATATGTTTTCAAAAATATGCCTTGTAGTTTCTTTTAAAAGTTGGTATACCATAATTATTGTGAGTGTATTTTTGTATTTTCAAATGACTAATTACTTGTATTTTAATGAAATACATCTTTCACATCAGTATTTTGTATTTTATTTTGTTATATTTTATGAGCCAGTATTTGTAGTTTGTAACAAAATAGTTTTTGATGTATTTGTGCCCACCTCTGTCTGTAGGCAGCACAGGCTCCAAAAACTGTAAACAAACAAAATGTTGGGCAGCCTGTCCCCCAAACAAAAATGAAACACTGTGTGGAGTTTCTTTGGGATTACTGAATGGAAGGGTGATCTACCTCTCTGATGTGTTTTGTTTGGTCCTTAATTTAAATATAATACAGTATACACTATTTTGGACAAAAGCTTCTGCTAAGAAATTTAAATATAAACATAAACAAATGTAACATCATGTGCAATCGCTGACTGCACCTTTAATAGAGAAAAAAGGTAAACAGGTATAAAAAATAGTCTTTCTGAAGAACCATTTCCAATCTGAAGAAACTCTCACTTGATGTAAAGGTTCAACACAAAGTCATGGTTCTTTATGGAGCCATTAGTAATTTAAAGTCATTTAAGCACCCAGATTGTTTAGAGTATATATGAAGAGTTCAGATACCCTGGAAATCCAGAGTTCTCGCGAGAGCACAATGGAATTGTCTCTGCGAGACACTCTGGCAAAGAGCAACGATGCACGTTACTTTTACCCCAACATTCCGGGGAACCAGCTAAACTGATGAAGACAGCGCTGCAACGTTGGAGGACAGTACACATTGGTCGTAGTGTTATTCAATTGCATCAAAGTCTGAAATCATTCAGCGTAAACATGGTCTAGTGTTATCCAATTGCGTGCAGTGAGATTTTTAAATGTATGCTTGCCGCCCCTGGAGTTGGGCCATTACATCGCTCTTTGCCAGACCCTTAATCTTCCTAGATTATCAGGGTCTGGATTTTCCAGGCTAGAGTTCTTAGAGTGCAAAACCCTCTAAATCTGTCTGACCACTTTTATTTTAAATGAGCATCATTTTATCAGGATCCTATAGGTTTTTGCCTACAAATCGATATTTCAGATCAGGAAAGGAGTGGTATTTAGCTATAGCCTGACGTAGCCTGCTCCATTGGGATGTGATTATGGGGCGTGTGTGCATGGGAGCTCACGGACATGCCCCCACAGTGTAGCGCTGTAGCTGCCTGGCTGCGTTAGCTGCTGGCTGTAGCAACTCCAGCTAAAATTTATTGTTTTCGTTTCTTTTCATACCGACAGTACTCGCTCTCCTCTAACCCTATTGGTCATTGGGTCATCACAGACATTGTGACTGTCCTCCATTCTTTCTTCTGCAGTCATTTGGGACCTGCCAAATTTCATCACTGATCTTTTTTTTTTTAATTTTGGGGGGGTTGCATTTTGGCCTTTATTGTAACAGGACAGTTTGAGATTGACAGGAATAGGAGAGAGAGATGGGGTGGGATCGGGAAATGACCCAGGCGGGACTTAAACACGGGGCCCTGTGGGCTCATGGGCCCAAATGTGGTAGGGGCACTGGTGCCAGTTGCACCACAGGACCCGCCATTCTTCCATTGACGATTGATGTTGACGTTGTGCTTACTTTTCCTCTCAATCTGTATTCAAATATGCACAAATAGACGTTTTGAAAGCTCAAGCAAATTTCCTACTAAACCTGTTACTTTAGTGTCGTCGCTATTTAGGGTCAAGTTCAAGCTGTGCTATGTAAAGTGCCTTGATACACTGATACAGTATGTTACTACACTTAAAGGAATGTCTACTCCGTTGTATTTTAGCAGGCGTGCTACTTTCATTTCTCATTGCTGACCACATACCATTCGCTAGATTGCTAACTGGCCAACTTCTAGTTCTGAAATGAGTCACAGGTGTCCGTTGAGGTCTTGACTAGATAGGTCTTTTTTTTTCTTGTATAGGGCGCTACAGATGGGAAAAAAGATGCATGTTTTTTCTGTAGACGTCTTTTATTTGCTTTGCAAATAACTATACAACATACAACGTGATGATTGGCACTGATCAAAGATAAACAGGCTGCTGGCTCATGAATTTCATTAACCACATGGCATGTAAAAACTGTTCTGACATTGTCAAAATAAGTTTGTTTATCTCTCCTTCACTTCAATACTACTCTAAAATGAGGATAGCCCTTTATTGAAACATACCATGAAAAATAAAAATAAAAAAACAATGTATGTAAAGATAAGTGAACTGTTGAATATAGCCAAATAATTCAATATAATCAGCTTATCAATGCCTATTTCTACCTTAGTCAGCATGGGAATGTTAACGTGCCATTTAGAACACCCCCCCCCCCTTTAAAGAACGGGATTCTCAGGCTCACAGGTCGTATCCACCTTGTGTGCGGGTGATGACAAGGCTCGCTGAGTTCAAGGCTGGTGCAGAGAGGTGGTACACGGGGTGCAGGAGGACAGGGAGAGGTCACATGCGGGAGCGGTCACATTCTCTAACTCTGCGTAGCGCGTAGCCACACTCTTGAGCAGGCACCCAGGTCACCCCTGGGCGTGGAGACCCTGACCCTGAAACCACACCGGCATGGCCCTGGCATAACCTTGTAGCAGCAGCTGCAAGCATGTGCAAGGTCAGGGCCAGGGAAAGGTTGTTGATTGTTTGTTCATTTGTCATGTCAGTTATGTATTTGGTTAGTTTGAGTGTGTGTGTGTGTGCGTGTGACTGTGTGTGTGTGTGTGTGTGTGTGTGTGTGGGTGGGTGGGTGTGAGGGTGAGAGAGAGAGAGAGTTTGTGTTTGTGTGTGTTTGATTGTGTTTTTGTGTCTATGTTCTTATTCGTTAATTTGTTTGTCTCTCCCTCGCTCTCCCTCTCTCTCTCTCTCTCTCTCTGTGTGTGTGTAAGTGTGTGCCTGTTGTCCTAATCTTGGCACTTATCATTTGAGAGACTGTATCTAATTATCATTGGCTTAATAGTTACACCTTTCAGAGCCATGAACATGTGGCGCAATGTAGTTCAGTGTTCACTGTTATTACTCTTTTTACCGTTCTTGTGAGGGAGCTTTTCTGTCCCGTCGGTTTGGATGGACTGTGTGTGATTTGCGATTGGGTAATTGTGTGAGTTCATATTGCGATTGCAATTGCGATTGAGATCATTGTGCAGCCCTAGTATGTGTTTTGTTTAGCGCAGACCTTCGTGATGTGTCAGTGGTATGGCAATGAGTGCAGTTGTGGTCCTTGTCACACATATCAAAAGCTTCATCTCACGGTACTCAGGTTGAGCTTTTTTCATGGTTTGGTTCTGTGCTCACACATTTATTTACAGTATAGGTTATTTGGCTATTGGTTATTATGATATTTATTTGTTTTTTGTTTTGTTTTTTTGTCTTTGTATTTCCTTTTCTTTTTTGCATGCCAGTCTGTTTGTATGTTTTGCCTGGGAAGAAATGCATTGTTCTTTTTTATATTCATGAAAAAAAACGATAGATGATTTGGGTCAGACAACAACTTTCACTACAGATGTTAATTCAAAACAATATTTCATTTTAATAATAATAATGATAATAACAGTGATATTTAACTTTTTTGTCATAGACTGAATTGATGAGTTAACATGGATAGCACCAAAATAGCGACTGTTTGCACTGATGAACAGCTTGAAAACCAATGTACATCAGTGATGTTCAGTTATATCCTGCTGTCATACCATTAAGAGTTGTAAGCCCATGTGGCCTGTATTAACAAAGGATTTTATCTTACTGCTAAGAGTACTCCCTAAATCACACCAAACTGAAGAGTTTTACCTTAACACCTATTCACAAAGCTGCTGAGAACAAATTTTAGTAAGGAAAAACTGTCAACTCCTACGATTAGAAAATAATTAATCTCTATCGTCTACATAACTACTCAACCTGCACTTTGATATTTAATGCTTCTTTTTCACTTCTGGTTGGATGTCAACTGCATTTCATTGGCTCTGTACCTGTACTCTGCTAAATGACAATAAAGTCGAATCTAATCTAATTGAATCTAAGTATCCAAATCATTCAGAAAGAAATTATGTTGCCCAATCTCAATGGGAAAGTGTCGCTCAGCAAGATTCCCCAAAAAGTTGCCCGGTGTATCATCACCATTGCTATCTATGTGCAAAACTTGCCGGCAATTAGAGACACCTGTCTGATTTATTTCAGGCCTCCAATGATTTACCGCTGGGTTGTTGCCCCCACCAAGATGGCAGCGCTATCGGCGTACGTTCTGGAGCCCAAAGCGGTATCTACTGTAGGTTTCTATGTTTCTATCTATGGTTGAGGTCACATACTAGATGAAGGTAAAGGTTATTACACTGTTAATAGACCTCTGAAGTTCGCCTACAAAAAAGCTGCCATCTTTGAGATTCGGTATCTTGCGATTTTTCCTATAGGAAAATAACATGGGGATTTTGAATTATCGCACCTGTTAAACTCTCACGGTGACGAAGAAGTCTGAAATGCAGACATTTTGCTCAACACACTTTTGTCTTCTGCCTTCAAGTGGGTACTGTGATATTTAGTATGTTAAGACAGCAAACGTAAGTTTTTGCTATCCCAGAGCTAACTTGCAATGTAACTTGCCATAGTTAGCTTCAATTAACACCCGGATCTCCATATTTG
>NC_063210.1:19057784-19282784 GCF_017589495.1 Alosa alosa | reverse complement strand
AACCCTATGATGTTTTTTGATGTATGATGATGGATGTTTTTTTTCTTTCTAAGGAAACAATGAGTATGTTTACATGGACATTAATATTTTGATATTAACCCAATTAAGACAATATACCGATTAAGACACTGCCATGTAAACAGTATTTTATGATTGCCTTAATTGCATTACAATGTCCATTTACAATTTTCAGACTGTCTTTGCTATACAATAATTACAGTAGACTGCTGTGTTACGTAAACAGGAATATAAACAGAATGATCAACGATGCATGTAAACCCCATAGAGGCAATGTTAGATTGAAGTGTGTGTGTGTGTGTGTGTGTGTGTGTGTGCCATGGTGGCAAGAAGTGAAAGAAACAAAAGATACATGTAACAAGGTATGACGTGGGAGTCAGCATTGAATTCTGAAACTGTCATTCTAAATTTTAGAATTCTAAATGCCTTATAGGGTCAGGGCCGGGCTTGTTTAGTTCTAGTTCTCTACCTGATTTCTGGTAATACATACTCTCTGTCCTCAAGAGTTTCTGTTCAAGTTAACTGAACTCTAAATTATAGGGGGCCCTGAAGCTTTGTTGATTACTGTAACATGATCAAATTATGTTGTATAAGGTGTTCTACTGTAGCTATTGTAAATGAGGCTTTATATATGGGCTTGCTGTATCTACATTGCTAAAGTCTTTCACCCTCTCTCTCTCTCTCTCTCTCTCTCACACCCTCTCTCTCTCTCTCTCTCTCTCTCTCTCTCTCTTTCTCTCTCTCAGTAACAACTAAGCAATATGACAATGTTACAATGCCTCCCCAAGTACCTACCATCAATGTGACTCTTCTATCAGGTAAGCCCATGAAATCCAGTGTTGAGAATGAACTTTATAGGCCTTATCCATTCGCGGGGCACTGGTAGAACTACAATTTAAGTATGTTATCCATTTTCAGCCCACATCCTGCCGACAAAAGCGTCACAAGGAGACAGTGGTAATATATATATATCTCCTTGAGATTTCTACTCATATTTTTACTCCTGAATCATTTTGTTTTCAACTACTACAGTCAGTCCTCTTGTGATTAAAATATATTAAATATCTTTAATATATGAATAAATTTATTTATATATTAAAGTCCTATCACAGTTATATTGTGATTAATGGCATGGAAATCTATATATAGTATGTTTAGACTGTAGTAGTTGAAAACAAAATGATTCAATTTCAATTTTCAATTTATTGTGCTTATATAGCGCCAAAACATTACACATGTATCATGGCGCTTTACAGAATGTAGGCAATCAGAGAAAAAGAAAAGAGGGAGAAAAGAAAAGGAAGAAAGAAAGAGAGAGGCCCATGGGTAACCGGGGTAACAGGGGCGAGGAGGAAAACTCCCTAGAATTGGAGATACATATAGGAAGAAACCTCGAGCAGATCCACGACTCAAGGGCCTGACCCATCTGCCTAGGGTCAATACGGACAGTAAGGTCTGTAAACAATGACAAATGCATATGACAGTCAGGTGTGGAGAATAGGACATGGTGTTTAAAGCACCTGAAGTGAAAGTTACAAGAGGTGGGATGATTATGTATCCGGTATGATAAAGCATTAATCATGATTAATCTACTAAACCCCTCTTCTACTGCACTTTTTACCCCCCATAAATGCACAAATAGGCTGACACCAGACATAATTTCACTGCATTTCTTACTTCCATTAACTATATGCATGTGACAATAAACTTCCTTGTATCCTTGTATGATTTAGTGAGAGAAAGCAGACAGGCCAGAATCCGGGCAGAGTTGTCATAGGCAGGTGATGGGGCTGTATGATAAATTATAAAATGATAAATTATAAAAAAAATGATAAATGATTAATGAGTAAAAATATGAGTAGAAATTTTTGTTTGCTTTTCAATTGTTTGTGAAGGTGTAAACTCAGCAATACTATTTTATTTTCTACTTTCTGTAACATTCTTCAGATGGTACATACTTACTGTATGCACATATATGCAAAAGAAATCTATCTAGGACATTCTCACGGCTCCTTCTAAATGATGCTGTGTGGTATTGTGATGAGAGACGATAAGTTCACTTTGTCGCACCTTCTTCTTTCAGAAACTTCCCACAACCACCCACACAATGCCCATAGCAACACTACTGTGCAAATCAACGAGACGCTACTGTTCGGTGAGACTCAAACCTCCGGTCCTCTAAACCAAATACAGTATTTTCAGGCCACGGTAAACAAAGTACAGTATTTTATTGTATTTACCGTAAATATTTATTTCAGGCCACAGTAAACAAAATACAGTATTTTAATGTGTTGTACAGTATTTGTATTTTCAGACCACAGTTGTCTGGACTTTTTGAATAAAGATAACTTCATGTGCATTTATGTCATGTACTTGAGTCTGCCATCGTAAACATTTAACATTTTGTCGAAGAAAAAAATCAAGCCAACAATTAAAAATGTTTAATGTTTATATTTTTAGATAATACTACAGAAGCCAACATCACGCGTGAAGACAGTGGTAACAAAAAACATTATTCCATTACTAATCTAAATTTCCCTTCAAGATCAAAATGTTATTAATGAACCATATTTACAGTATATGCCATCTTACAGCCACATGAGAGCTTTAGGAAAGCTTGTGACAATCTCATCCAGAGGGCCTTTATTATGATTGTTGATGTATGTCTATCACTGGGCTATGTTTTGATGAGTCCAAGACAAATTTCCCCATGGGGACATTAAAGTATATTCTATTCTATTCTATTATGCTCAGAGTCCTTTCAGGATCAGGAGAAGAATCATCCCCTTTGGCACTGTATTGCTGATCACCTGGAGTACTTCAGCCATCATTACTGTGGAGTCACATTCCATAACGCCATGGCCACTGTCCCAAAAGAGAGATGGTGTGACTGGGAAGAGATCAAGATGTGAGTGAGCATTAAAAAAAAAAAGCTGGAGAGCTGAAACGTTTTTGTTAAGACTTTGTCCTACAGTCTTTCAGAGTGTGAACCTGTCCACTTTCATCCTAACAGTGGGTCTCTTTGCCAAAGTTTTTGGTTGTCAAGCAGGCGAGTGCATAGCTTTGTCCGTGTTTACTGTAAACCTTGAAAAAATAATATTAAAGTAATCCATCCCATGACTCTTGAATGTAGAGCTCGGAACAGTCTCTAAAGTTTGTGGGCTTTTCAAATGGAATAGATTGCTGAAACAATATGCTCTGTTGATCAATACAAAAGTGAAAGTAATTGCCATCAGAAAAGAATGACCCATTTATGATGTTCAGGTAGTTTATTGAGCTGGTGGTTACTGTAGTGTTTTCAACATTAATATATGCAACAAGCATATATAAACAAGATAGACTGTAATGTGGCTGAATTTGCCACCATTAATGTATGTGTGTGTGTGTGTGTGTGTGTGTGTGTGTGTGTGTGTGTGTATGCATGCTTTTGTCAAGCTCTTTGAGTGCTCGGAGGAGTAGGAAAGCGCTATATAAATGCAATGCCATGTATTGCTTTGGATAAAACAGATCAATCATTTCATAATTTATTCATTTATCAGTCACTTGTATTTCTATAGCACACTTAACAAACAACAGCAGTTGACCCAAAGTGCTTCCCAGTAAAAAGATTTACAGTACAAAGATGCCTCACAGTTAAAATAAGTCAATAAATAAAAAAGGGGACTAGCAATGGAATCAAATACTAAAAAGGGGTAAAAACACAAAACTAAATAAATGAATAAACAGTAAGGCTAAAGAGGTAAAACACATAGCAGTGAAGTGAGACAAGTATAAAAAAAATAAATAAATAAATAAATAAAATAAAAAAAATAGTAGCTAGTGAGATTGGATGATGAAGCAGAAATTGTGGGAAGGGTGGGTTAAGCAGGGCAGGAGGGGGTGTAGTTAACTTGGGGTAAAAGCAAGAGTAAAAAGATGGGACACCAGGCAACGTTTTTGTGTTAATTAATCATCTTCGTAAGTCGGTATATGGTTAAATGACTCATTACGGGGCGAATGAAGGCTCTCTCGCCCGCCCCTACTGCCTGTAGGAAGAATATCCCACTTGCAAGTTCGGTGTATCCTACCCGCCGACCGAAGCAGGATCAGTTTACAGCACAGAGGCAGGCTAACGAAACGCTAGAGATTGTTGCAAACGTGTGTATAATGGCAGAGCCGGCGAAGAAGCAGCGAAAACCTTTGACGGAAGACGCAAAGAAAAGGAAAAGAGCTTCAGACCGAGCGAGGGGGAGTTTAGTAGAGAAAAAGCATCAGGCTTGCCTGGTGTGCCTTTAAAACTGGAAGTGGGACTGAACCTGATCTGAAGGAGGAGGTTGTTCCAAAGCCTAGAACGCTTTGTCACCTTTTGCCTTATGTGTGTGGGCAGTGGAGAGGTGTTGAGATGACGACCTCAGTGACCTACATGTAGATGTGGAGTGTGGTGTCAGCAGATCAGTAATATATGATGGTGCAAACCCATGTAGGGCGTTAAAAACAAAAGGTACCATTTTAATTCTGAATTTAACGGATAGCTAGTGAAGACGAACAAGGATGAGGGTGATGTGTTCTCTTTTCTTATTACACGGCTCTTCATAGTGCTGCAGAATGCTCCATTCACTTGAATGGGCCTTCCCAACGTTCGGCGGTCTGCTAATTCTGAATAACAGACCGTTGCTAAGTATAACAGACCGCTGTCAAGGAAAATGGGCTTTGTGCTTCTAAGTCAATTCTTTCATATCACTACGCAAGGATTGGAACGTCATTCAAAAGTGAAAGCAGACGGTTGATCAGCTGTGTTCTAAAGAATGTTTGATTCAAGTTCAGCGTGTGTTGTTGCGAACTATTTGTTTCTCAGCAAAAGCCATGATGAAACGGTAACAAATAAGCTATAGCCTAGGCTATGTAGGCTAAAGAGTCATATCGTGGGGAGTTTATTGTGTCGTTTTGGTAAGTAGCCGTGTAATAAGCGGGATAATGTATAGAACGCCGGTCATTGTCGGGAGATAGGCGTTCTATACATTATCCCTTACTTGGTACCTGTTAAAAGTCGTGCAGCACCAGCTGTCGTCTGGCCATGCTGGATTGGGTTTATTAATTTAGCAGATGCTTTTATCGAATATGATTTACAAAAATGAGGAACAACACTCAAACTACATAGCAGAGGAAACCTTGAGTAACCATTAATACCACAATAAAAGCTTCTATCAGAGGTGCAGAATCTTAAGTATAAGTCAAAGTTTAGTTGAAGGAGATATTGGTTGAAGAAGGAGTTGATAGAGGAGAGAAGAAAGGGAAGTTTTCAGAACAGACTGTTGTTTAAGATGGACAGGAGGACATTGTCCATAACATGAAGCTGGAGCTAAACCTCAAACAGACTTTATAAGGCAGAGAATAATAATAATGCATACTGTAGCTTTCTATGTGACAAAACGTTTTGAATGAGGCTGAATCTGATTGCTAGTTGCCTTCCTAACTGTCCTCTCCTGTTGTTGTTTTGTTTCTGTGTAGACACTACAACCAGTTAAGCGAGTGCATGGAGGAATTGTCTGACTTTCTCAGATGCTACTACCCCAACCAGCAGACACAGGAGTTCTTTGTGGGCGTCCACGAGGAGTACTTCCAGGCGTGCCAGGAGGAGGAAGAGGACCTGCCGCCGGGGCTGGTTCTAGCACTCACTCTGCTGCCTGTTAGCCTCGTCCCCGCCCTCGTCTTCATGGTGGTCTGGAAGAACAACGTGCGGGAGTAGCCTAGCCTAGCCTAGCCTAGTGCCCCAACATGTGCTGAATGACCATAACTATGCCGAATAGTTTAGTGGAATTGGATCTGAGGGGTCTAAAATGTCATGCACTACTGAACTAGTTGTCCGTCAAGTATTTAAACGTCAATGCCATCATTTAGGATGAATTAAGTTCTATTTTCTGATACAGTTAGGTCAACCTGGATGAGTTCATGCTCCATCACATAACCCATAATCCCTTGGATTTGATTCCGTTTTCTCTGTATACATACCATAATACTCTCGAGTATTTCACATTTAAGCTATACATGTTTGCCTGCTGTCTTGTGCAAGCATCTGATTGTTTGAATGTAAAAGCAATGATTGTGGTGGCCAACAGCATTATGCAAGATAAGGGTGTCAGTTGGAGTAATAGTATTATGTTTTGGGTGTAGAACTGTAATGTGTAAGAGGTATAATGACAGAAGCAATATGGTTGAGCAAAGATCCTTGTAATTGTTGCACCGGAAAAGTTTAATTAATGTTTTTATTAAATAAGCATTTTTATATAGCCTGTGTAATATTACATGTTACAAAACACACACAAATGACCGTGGTTTGTTTTTGGCTTTGAAGACTGACATTAAAAAGTATTCTGCTGTAGCCTACTTCAGTAGCGCGTAGCTTTGTGTGTGTGTGTGTGTGTGTGTGTCTGTCTGTCTGTCTGTATATGTGACCACAAGGTCCACGCTTCTTTCATACTATAACTACTGTTCTAATGTACCTTCTACGAAAACCTGCCTTCACCTTTTTAGACAGGACTCTCACATTCTGTATTTGTGTGTGGGCTATATATTGTTTTGAAGGTAGGCCTAGGTGATTAACTAAGTGGTTCCTGAAACCCATTTGCTTTCAGTGCAAACAAAAGACTAGCCTATAGGCTACAAATCTGACAAAATACAAAATAACTTGTTTCCTGTCATTAGTAATGGCTCTAGCTATGCCCCCTCTCCCTTTCTTTCTCTAAGTGTGCAAAGAAAACAAGACAACAAGCCTTTCCCCTTCAATGCAAATGGCACTGATAAATGCACTTTGTGTGACAATCACCCCCGAAGACTAACACAATGCTATCAGACTACCAGTGTTTTGGAGGAAAACGAATTCTCATTGAAACAATAAACAAAGGCAAAGAAAAGACTACCATCGGGGTTCGCTTATATGACATCTGGGAACTTTTGAACAGGAAATAATTCCCAAAGGAATTTGGCTGTAGCTGCGGTAAGAGCGTTGCGTTGCGTTGCGTTGAGTGTGCTTATATTTTTGTTTGTCTACTTTTATTTTGCAGAATAGTGCCACGCAGTGGTTGGTCGAGGCAGTGCTAGCTTCATATGGGCTCTCTGGATAAAGACAAGCAAAGGAAAGGCAATTGAGTGCTCATAGTCAGTGGGACGCAATAAACCAATTAGAACAAACATCAAAAGTGATGTTCATGTGATGTTGTTGATATGTGATGATATAGGCTAATAAAAATGTTATTGCTTTCAGAAATTGGTATTAAAATATATTTTGTCTCGGAACGAAACAACAGGAAGAATGAAATAAACAAATCAAGATTACATTAAAAGATCACAAGT
Organism: Alosa alosa; assembly: GCF_017589495.1. NCBI lineage: Eukaryota > Metazoa > Chordata > Actinopteri > Clupeiformes > Clupeidae > Alosa > Alosa alosa. Next base: position 19,275,437 of record NC_063210.1, on the reverse strand, counting down.
GTACGTACAGTCTGAAGCTGAAAGTAAGTATGTACACGTCTCACGCCCAGAGGGGTGAGGGGAGGCATCAGGGCATAACGACCTGAGGTGTTACAGTAGTCAGGATTCCTTCACACCTTCACAAAGGGTGCCACTGTTATCACATTGTAGCATTTTACATTATATGCGTATGTGCGTGTGTGTGTGTGTGTCTGTGCGTGTGTCTGTGTGTGTCTCTCTCTCACTCTGTGTGTGTGTGTGTAAATGGGCTCAGTTCATTCACGTTCATCAGAAGCCAGCTCTATTTTCTCCTGAGTCCATACGTTAGTGAGGTCCACTTTCTCCTTTTTCTCCGAGCCAGTAAGGTCAGTCTGTGTCGTATTATTCATTTAGGTAAGCACAGACAGAGATCACATTGAAGGAGACACTTTTCTGCAGTTTTATATTTACATTTATATGCACCTAAGGTAAGTACCGTAAATGTTTACTTGTGTAGTATGTACTGTACAGGCCAAAAGTTTGGACACACCTTGTCATTTCAATGTGTTTTCTTTATTTTCATGACTATTTACACTGTAGATTCTCACTGAAGGCATCCAAACTATGAATGAATGTAAAGTCATTTGGCTCACAGATTAGTATTTGTCAAGTTATGGCTTGCTGAATATGGTATTAAATTTTAAAAAATTGCAACTAGAATATAAGACATGTTTTTACTTTTTTGTTAAGTACATAATTCCACATGTGTTCATTAATAGTTTTGATGAATCTACAATGTAAATAGTCATGACAATAAAGGAAACACATTGAATGAGAAGGTTTGTCCAAACCTTTGGCCTGTACTGTACTTCTGGTCCATAAATTATATATTGTCAGTAATAGCCTAGCTGGTCTATAAGCGTGACCCATTTCTAGCCAAGCCATTGCCTGCTATTGCTGGTTACTTCTTGTTGAAGTACACGTGAGGTGTCTGTTTAATGTGGGTTTTGCAGCAATATCGGTGTGAACTGTGACACAGGATGTGATACAGTCAGTTTACGAGTACAACTGTACTGTAGGTATATACTAAAGACACATTCCTTGTTTTTTTTAGATGAACATCCAGTCAACATTTCTTTGCCATGGCTCTGTGGTTTTTTCTCTGATGCAAGATCAGAGAAGCTATGTAATCTGTGTGAAACAGATCAGTGAAACTCATTCAGAGCTGGTTAGAAATGAGTCACTGCCGCAGACCAAAGATTCCTTACTGTTATTTCTAGTCATCGCGTGACAACAGCACAAATGCCCTGCACATAAATTCCAGTGTAAAAGATACTATGAGCAGATACATTTCCCACTTTTTAAACCTTCTTTCTTACTCATATGTGTACAATACGTTTAGAATTTACATTAAATGTGTATATATTTTATTTTATTTTATAAATATATATATATATATATATATATATATATATATATATATATATATATATATATATATATATATATATATATATATATATATATATATATATATATATATATATATATATATATATATATATATTGTTGTTGTGTTTTTGTTGTTTTGTTTTCATTTAAGTATTTATCACAGCTCTGAGTATAACAATGTTTACATATCTCTATTGAAATATGTTCTTTTCCCCCAAAGAATCTTCTTCTAAAAAATGGTTCTTCAACAGCTGGTCTCATGGATGCAAAGTACCCAGTCTGTGAACATCCGGTCCATGAACCCATCCAAGACGGAGCAGACAGGTACACTTTATTTATTTATTTATTTATTTTAAGTATATTTTCTGGGCTTTTTGCCTTTATTTGGACAGGACAGTGAAGACAGACAAGAAGTGAGTGGGAGAGAGAGAGATGGGGTGGGATGATGACCGCAGGTCGGACTCGAACCTGGGTCCCTGTGGGTGCTCAGACCCGTTCATGGTATGAGTGCTGTAGCCTGTTGCCTGTTTTTGGGGCTTTTTATGCCTTTAATCAGATAGGATATTGGAGAATGACAGGAAGCGAGTGGGAGAGAAAGTGAGGGTGGGATCCAGAAAGGACCACAGGGCGGGAATTGACCCCGGGTCACCGGCGAACGGTGCAGGTGTCCCAGCCAGTCGCGCTATACGGCCAGGGCCAGGGACACATTAATAATATTAATATTATCACAACACTGCACATCACTGACTGGACTCAGCTCAGTTAACCAATACCAATACCAAGTAGGCTAGTGCCAAACCTCAAACAGGAACTTTAGCTAATTAATTCTGTATTCTGATATATTCAGTAGATATAAGCTACCTAAATAAATATTGTATCTTCTAATGTACATTTATTGATTCATCCATTCATTCATTGGTTGTCATAATATTAAGTATATATAGAAATCACTTGATTAAATATCATACAGTATTTCCTAATGTTGATTCATTCCTTAATTCATTCATTGGTTGTCATAATATTCAGTAGGCAACCTCTAAATTAAATATCTTATTCTGTAATGTTTATTCATGCATTCATTCATTCATTCATTCATTCATTCATTCATTCATTCATTCATTCATTCATTCATTGGTTGTCTTAATATTCATATATAGAAAACCTCTTCATTAAGTATCATATGTTCTAATGTTCATTCATTCTTTCATCCAATCATTGGTTGTCATTTTGCTTATTGAACTTGCTCCAGTGCCTCTGAAGTGTCAGTCAGATAACCCCCAGGTGAGGAGGTCGGTCTGGGGTCTGAGTGCCCTGTGCTGTGGCTGTCTGCTCTCCTCCATGGTCCTTGCCATCCTGTGTGAGTATATCAAGCATGTCCTTTTTGTTATTGTTGATATGTTTCTGATACTGAACAGAGTAGCCTTATCATACAGCAAGCACTGTTCACAGGGACTGCAGATGTAAATTAGCCTAGGGCTAACTCTGGTGCAGTGCATCAAATGGCAAGATTTGTTCAAAATGTTATGTGGTCCCTAACAAATCAAACTAATACAATATTATTTTTTGTTGTTGTTCCAGACGGCAGAGCAGTGAGGAGCAGTCCTCTCAATCCAGATGTTGCCAGAACGTTTCAGAATGATTACAGGAACCTCACCGATCAGCTCCTCAGCATCTCTGAAGAACGCTCAGCACTGCAGAGATCCGTTTGGAACCTAACAGAACTCAACCATCGACTGGACGTCCAGTGTGACGAGCTAGCGGGCAACAACACAGAGCTCACCAGCATCAACCGCATCCTGTTCTTGGAGGCCGACCGCCATCTGAGAGAAGAGAATGATAAACTTGTTATAGTCAATGCAGTGTTTGCAGAAGAGAGAGAAAACATGTCCACCACTATTGGTGTCCTGGAGAGACAGAATGAGAACCTTACAGACTCACACCAGAGAGAACTAGAGAGGACGCTAGAACTCTCTGCCTTAAATGACAAGTTCAGCAGGGAGTTAAGAGAGAAGACGGAGAACTTTACACTCCTCTGGCCGCAGAACCAAGAGCTCCTGGACCAGAACGTTCTCCTACAGAGCGAGAACCTTCAACTGATTGAGACGGTGGGGCGTGTGCGCTCGCAGAAAAAGGAGTGCGACAGAGCAGTGCGGAACTTAACAGAAGCTCTAGAGAACACTACCAGATTACAGAATCAGAGTTTAGGCAGAGAGATTGCAGAGTTGAGAAATGGAATCCATCTCCTCCAACAGGAAGTGACATCTTTAAACCTTTACTGCCTTCTTTGTCCTCCAATCACCACAAACAACGCAAACATTTCCAGTAACCTTAGTCAATCTATCTACCATTCCCATTTCTTGGTACAGCATAAGCAGGGCACAAACACTGAGATTTTGTAAAGTGAAGCATCTGGTTCTATTCCCCAATGTGTTCCCTCTCTGGCCTGTAGAGCGGCGCTGTAGGTCGTGTGAAGATGGATGGCGCCTCTTCAGGTCCAGCTGCTACTTCCTCTCCAGAGACTCCAACAGCTGGGCCCATGGCAGGACCCAGTGTCAGTCACACGGGGCTGATCTGCTGGTCATCAACAGCCAGGAAGAGCAGGTATGCTCCTTGTTGGTGCCCACCCCCCCCCAATCCCAATCCTCCCCCACCTTTCTTATGCAGCCCTTGCCACTTAATCTACTAAACCCCTCTTCTACTGCACTTTTTACCCCCCCCCCTCCCATTAATGCACAAATGACATAAGACAAATGACACCAGACATAATTTCACTGCATTTCTTACTTCCAGTAACTATATGCATGTGACAATAAACTTCCTTGTATCCTTGTATCCTTGTATGAGAGGGAGCTATTGACCTATTTCCATTCCACCGAGTTCCATTATCAGCATCATAGTTGTTCCCACAAGGTTTCCGTTTTAACACTCCATATGTTATCTTCATGAAGCAGAAGTAGATTGGGAACAAAATAGAATGTTCAAGCATTGTTTTTGTTTTTCTTGTTGAAAGGGTCTATAGGAGGCTGTCACAGTGGTCAGCAGCCTCAATACACCATAGCCACAGGACAATAATAATAATAATAATACATTTTATTTAAAGCACCTTTCATGACACCCAAGGTCACTTCACAAACAAAAAGGTTGTTAAAAGTATAGCCATCACATAAAAATGAAAATAAAAGTAAAGAGTAAAAGTAAAAGTCAGTTAGTTCATAAGCCATATGTTTTTTTTTTGGGCCTTTTTGCCTTTATTCGTATAGGACAGTGAAGAGTGAGACAGGAAGTAAGTGGGAGAGAGAGATGGGGTGGGACCGGGATATGACCGCAGGTCGGATTGGAACCTGGGTCCCCGTGGGCACTTGGACCCGTACATGGTATGAGCGCTGTACCACAGTGCCACAGCGCCCCCCGCCATATGCTTTAAGGCTGTTTTTAAAGTCAGTAATTGAGTCACACTGTCTGATGTAGTCTGGCAGTGAATTCCTTATGCAATACATCTTTAGGCAATGTAGGTGAGAGCCCTCTCACCCAGGGTGCTGAAGTTCACACTAGGGACATACAGTAGGCCAGCCGAGGAGGATCTCAGTGAGCGGGCAGGGGTGTAAACGTCCATAGAGAAGAGTTTCTGTCCCAGTTTATAGGCTTTGTTGCAGTGATCAGCAGCTTCAATACTGATTCCTACACTGAAGACGGCTTGACGCCGAAACGCGTCTGTAGCCAAGGGCATGGTGCAATAAATCCTTTTAAAAGTAACATACAAGAGAGTGCGGTTTTCTCCACTTCTAGATTGACATTTTTAACTCGCACCCAAAATACTTCATAAAGTACTTGAGTGAGCGCGCCTATATTGCTGTTGTTGCTAGGTTACGGGGATGCTGGCGAGACACGCCGCTCCGTCTGGCATCATGTTTTTGTTTGTTTTTATGTAATGCATAGCTGCCAACTCTCACGCATTGGCCGTGAGACACACGCATTTGATTAGTTTCACACACTCACACGCCACACCCCCGATTTCTCACGCTGAAGTGTCAACCCGGTCGGTCAGATGCCTGAAAAATGAGTTTAGCCTTACTATAGATCTACCTGTTGAGCCACGGTTATGCTTTCAGAGACGGTGAGAGGCTTCAAGAGCACCCCGTCTGTGGAATTTTCTAAATTTTCTCTCATTTGCGATGCTACTTCAGAAGCCGTCCCATTCGCATCTCCCCCGCATTTCCCCGGCTTCAGGTATGCTTTGAGTATTATTGAGTGTTTTTCACGCTGAAGTGTCAACCTGGTAGGTCAAATACCTGGCAGATGAGGTTCAACTAAACTAAACCTATACATATGATATCACACATCATGTGAACAAACGGAATCTAAGCTTTCCAATGATATTAGCGCCAAGTTGCTGTGATAAATGGTTCGCGAGAAAATTATAATTGAACCGACATGCAATTTAGGCTAATCATATTTGCATTTTCCACACAGTGCACACCCATTACTCTCGGTTTAATATCTCACTAACCCTTCACACAACACGTGGCAAACCCAATATCACAATAAACCGCAAACATTACTGAATACGAGGATATAAAGCATTCCTCTGTGCAATAAGTGGTTCCTGAGTAGCCTAATCCGGTTTTGAAATTGCAACACATTTCTACATAGCCTCATTGGGATGAAATTATAATGTATTCTAATGTAAACTATTTGTCAGTAGGCCTACATACATTTTTGTAAATTGCTCAGCCATAGATTATCCCACTATCATGGTTCTTATATTGTCAGGTTCCAGCTAATCCCACTTACACAGATAAATTAATATATTTATATTTGCATGCTTCCTAGTGACATTAATGCAATATGAAGAAAATCAAATAACGAGACACAAATATTGATATAAAGCCTGACATAAGCCATATGCAAACATTCACATCATGCAGATATGGGTACATCCTGAAAAAGGAATAGCATGTAGTAGGCTATAGGCTTACAATGACCAATATATTATCTTAAATGAACTAGCTGAATAACACAGGTGACCACTTCTGCATAATTTCACGGAGTGCTGAAATGTTTCTGAACTGTGAAATGTAGGCCTAGCATATGTTTTTGTGGTTGCACAACTATTCCACCTGTGTATGCATGGTCATAATTCTGAAGTGCAAAATAGCTTAGGCTACAGCACAAATATTTCCATAAAAATAAGCAAGTCTGACCTCAGAATTTATTTTGAAAGTGCACCTGATTGATGCATTTAAAAGTTAAACTATAAAAACATTTCTTAAATTCTTACCAAACACCCACCCACTTTTAAAATTGTTAGTGTTAGTTTGGACCCCACACACACACACACACACACACACACTTTTGCCGTGCGAAATACCAGTGCTGTTTTCAGCATCTGTTTAGTGCTTCATTGTCATTTTCATTGGATTCTCCCATTTGCACGTAAATCGCTCATAAACTTTTTTTTTGTTACACGTATTCTCCCATTCCTCTTCTGTCACACACACAGTGACAAGCGCCAAATCCCCTGCAGTGTTGAAGAGATCAGTCGTCCCCCTCACTTTTGATAAGGTAAAAAGCCTTATAGGTACGCCAAATAAATAATAACCTATAGGTTTACGCTAGGCCATGTAAAACTCCCCATTAACAGCGTCACGTCACTAACCACAGCGACTGCACAATCTCGTGTTCACTCTGTTGGATATCTGAAGCTAGTTTGTCTACTTAGATACTGTAAATCCTCAAATTATGGCCAGGGTCTTAAGACAAAGTACAGGCCTTTAGGGGCCCTTTATTTCTTATGCAAGTTTTATTTTGAGACATGCGTTTCTTGGAGCGGCATACTGGTAGGCCTTCAAAAGCATGACATTTTCGGTTTAGTTTGATATTTAATTTACCTTTGGACTGTTTGATTATATTGTTAAATGTTGGGACTGATGGGCACTGAAATCTGGGGAGGTATTTGATGATCACCATTACTTATATAGTTGAAAGAGTGTTGGGATTTCAAACAAACCATCCGCTTTCATGCGTTCATTGAACGTCTGCGGTGCTGTAATGGAAACCTTATTAAACCCAAGTAGCCTATCGAGTTATTTTTAAATTATGCATGATTTACTTTTTATTAATTTCGTAGGCTGGCTTTATTTTGTTATATAGAAGTATCTAAATAACCTGTTAAAATGTACCAGAATTCAGGAAATTGCATCTAGTCCAAAAAAAAAATTCTGGGGGAGGACCCCATACCCCCCACTGAAATGTCCCACCCATTTTCAGAATGCCTCCGACGCCCATTGTCCTACTAGTAGGCTAGATCCCTTTGATACCAATGTTAATTTTACTCTAGGACCCTGGTCCCAGGGATGGATTACTGCACAGGCCTTCCGGGCCCAGACCCAGGGGCACAAGGTGTCAGGGGGCCCTGAAGCCCAAGCCTTTGCATGGAATCATTGCCTCAATATCAATCACATCAGGATGTAGGCTATGAATCTGATTGAATTTAGTATTGGCCATCCCTAAAATGCACGAGAATACAGGAAATCACATCAAACAAATTAAAAAATTCTGGGGAGGACCCCAAACCCCCTTCCACCTATGCGACAATTAGTGGGGGAGCCCTTATACATGTGGGCTCAGGGGCCCAAAGTTCATAATCCGTCCATGCCTGGTCCCTACACCTGAGAACCACTGATGTACGTTTTTTTTTTTTTTGTATGCGGTATAATGCTGAATAAGCCAAACAAAAATTTCCGCAGCAAAATTTTGGTTGGCCCCACCAAATCTCACTCCAAGGTTTTTTGAAAAGTTGGCAGCCCTGTAATGTTCGTAATTTTATGTAATGTCATGTTTATTTTTTGTATTGGTTTGTCTAGTTAAATGTTTTCCCTATTTATTTACGCTATTTTTGATAGTTTTCGTGTTATTCTTAGTCCTTTTTACTGCTTCTAAGTCAGCTGATGTTGTTGACATTTGTCCATTGGGAGCTTGCTATGGCTAGCTTTTGCCCTAGCTTGGCATCGGACATCCTTCTATCTATCCGTGAGCGGTACAGCACTTCACTGTCTGGTCGAGTGGATCTCTCGGGACAGCTGAAACTAGGCTACTCTGCGAAAGATCTGCCGTGGCCACCGAGCTGTTGCTGACCTGCGAGCTGCCATGCCAACTGCAGACTATCCTTCCATCCATCCGTGAACAGTGCACTTCACTGTCTGTCGAGGGGATCTCTCGGGACAGCTGGACCTAGGCTAGCTACTCGGCGAAAGATCTGCCGTGGCCGCCGAGCTGTTGCTGACCTGCGAGCTGCCTTGCCAACTGCAGACTAACGTTAACGGTGAAGAGCTGCAATCTCACGGAGCAACAAACGGTCGCTGTTTTGTTTTGTTGTCTGTATTGTATGTATTGGTGTCACGGGTACGCTGGCGACTACGCTGCTCCGTCCGGCATTTTTTGTATTTGTTATTTTTTAAATGTATTTGTCATGTCTTGATGTCATGGGTACGCTGGCGACTACGCCGCTCCATCAGGCATCGTGTGTCTTGTTTGTGGAGCGCTTTGGGTTGCACTATGTGCATGTTAAATGCGCTTTAAAAATAAATCTGACTTGACTTGACTTGAAACAGCTGCTTCAATACACAGGAACAGGCGCGCTCAACTCCAACTTTAAATGACCTCTTAGGGTGCAAGTTCTAAAAAAAAGACAATGCAAACAAAGCTGAGAGCCACACTCTCATGCATCAGCTCTTGCAACAATCTTCATTGGACCATGTCTACAAACATTCCCGTTACAGGCCTCCAGCAGCCTCAATACACCGTAGCCACAGGACAATAGAGACGAGTTTCTGTCCCAGGCTTTGTTAGAGTATAGGCTACACTTCAAAAGATCTCCCTCCAAATATGGGGCAAAATATTACAAATCTACTTGTACTTAAAACAAGAACATTTTGTTGCTAGTGTGTTCAGCAAACTTGTCTTGATAAATTGTCTTATAACTAGATGTACCGCAGAGCGGTACAAAATATGACCGCCGCCCAGTCCAGCACATTTTTTCCACAAAAATAAGTCACGCTGAAAGGCATATATGATTCTAACTGTCTCACTGAATTGCATTATGCACACTCAGTTCTCACTGGTATCTGCTAGACAACAAGTATCAAAACATGATTAGTTCATAGATTTCACATGTAAAATACATTTTATACAACCCCACCCCCGTTTTGCCTGTTCATAATTCTGAGAAATTCTTGAATTGTGTGCATGTGTGCGTGTACATGTTTATGTTTATGTGTGTGTGGGTGTGTGTGTGTGTGTGTGTGTGTGTGTGTGTGTGTGTGTGTGTGTGTGTGTGTGTGCGTACATGTGCTTGTGTGTGTGCCTGCGTATGTGCCTGTGTCTGTGCATGTGCATGCATGCGTGCATATGTCTACTGTGTGAGTATGTGTCATACGTATGATTACTGTGAATGTATGTGTGTGCGTGTGTATTTGTTTATGCACATGTGTGCATATGGAATGGGTTAACATGACCCCTGGAGGCAAACATACGCAAAAAAATGGTCATCCTTTTGCTTTTTAATTTTTAACTAGGTGGCGCTATACATGAAATAAGTGGTAATGTGATGGGTTGACATGGCCCCTTAAGACCAACATACAAAAAAAAGGTGGTCCTCCTAGGCCCTACGGTTCTCGAGATATTCAGAAAACGGTCTCCGGCCACCTACAGGCCAGTTGGTGTATAGTAAAATTAATTTATTGTGTGGCCCCCCATGAATGGAATTCCACGAAACTTGGCATGCATTCAGAGGGTGTCATAATGATCCTACACTTCCAATTTCGTGCAGTTTTGACTATGTTAGGTCACAGATACCTGCGATTACAACACCTCATTTTTACTTTTTTGTGTTTAACTAGGTGGCGCTATACATGAAATGAGTGGTTATGGAATGGGTTGACATGGCCCCTTGAGATCAACATACAAAAAAAAGGTGGTCGTCCTAAACCCTACGGTTCTCGAGATATTCACAGAAAAATGTGTCTGCCCTACCCTCCTTTCGGGGGTCCAGTCCAGCGGGGGGGCTACAGATCAAAACGAAAAACGATGGTTCCATGCTATCCATGTGGGGTTACATGCCCACCAAGTTTTGTGTACCTCGGTCTTTCAGTGTCCCGGGAATCCTTGACGGAAATTTGGCCATGCGAAAAAGAAAATCTGACTAAACCTAAATGACCGTTGCTTCGCTGCGCAGCGGTCATAATAAGACAGGCAAAATAATTTTAAAAATGATCTTACTGAGAAAGAGCTAGTTAAATCCTAATCCAAAAAATACATTTTTGTAGTGCAATGAAGCCATTGGGTACAATTTAAATGCTGACTGCAGAGGGTCCAAGCAGATTGAACTTTGAAACTTGGGATTCTCTAGTTACTGTTTAATTGTTCACATAGATTAGGGGTTAAGATTCATGCACACTGTGCTTAATGATAGACTATATTAAATTAAGACTGTTTACATAATACATACTGTTGATAGATATTTACACAACATAAGAGCTTTGAAATGTAAAAATGCATAAACTTGGAAATGTTTTTAAAAAATGCCATGTTGTTTTATTACAATTGTTTGCAATGACTGACTAAAAACTTTGTAGGCCTACTCCTGATGACATTGCCATTCTTTATACTTGACCTCTTATTCAGAGATTTGTATTTGCGATGAGCTGGAAATCCAACCCAAAAGGAAAAGCCTGGGTGGGGATGACGGACATCGAGACAGAAGGCGAGTGGAGATGGGTGACCAACAGCCTGGTCAGATACAACGTTCAGTAAGACCAATTACACATGTCCATATTCATTTTATTACTGCTGAGAAAATAGTACTGTTAATTAAGAAACGTCTGGAAAATTGAGAACATTCAGAAATTGATGACAGAAGGAATTTGTACACTCCTGCTCAGTTAACATAGTATACTTGAATAAAGCTAAAACAGTGAGTTGACTATTGATGATTTGCTTTTGGAATGAAACAAAATCAATCAATCAATCCATCAATCAATCAATCAAACAAAACTCTTCACAGGTACTGGGTTCAGCGGGCTGACGGCACCAGTGAGCCGGATGATTGGCGCGTGTCCAATGAGCAGGGAGAGGACTGTGGCCACATTGACACGGCCGAGACGGAGCTCAACAGCTGGATGGACGCACCCTGCCACACCCACTACAGATGGATATGTGAGAAGGCCCTGTAGGTTGCTATGGCAACAGAGGAACCAGAACACTGCAACACTTTGACACACAGTGCCCTCTGCTGGTTGTCAGTACAACAGCAGAACAGAAGAGTTTTTTGACACTCTTAACTATGATGCTTATTGAAGTCCATTGCTATTTCTGACAACAGTGTGTTTTGAACTATAATAGGTAGACTATACAGCCTTTCTTACATTAATGATTACAAAATCAACTGACCTTTACAGTAGATATACTCTAGTACTTTTGTCTAGTGTCATCTGAAATGTTGTCATAGAATATGAGGAGAGAGAATTTAAAAGTACCAGAATGTACAGACCACAACCTGTGTGCCATGTGCCATGGACAAACAAGGCAAGGGTTTATTGTTGTGAAAAATGTATAGTAGAGTCATCGTTGGCTTCAAGAACCACTGAGAAATTAATTTTTGATAGTTTCACAGTACAACACTCTGGTATTACATTAAATGTTTTGATATTTCAAATGTGTTTCACCATTTACATTCCTCTTTGTATCATTAAAACCCACAAAATAATATTTGATGCCATTTCTATTAATGAATTACAATGCAAGTGTTAATTTCCAAACCATTGCTAAATAATAATAATAATTAAAAAGAAGTATGAAATACATAGTACAGTATGAAGTACAAAGTATCTGAAGCTGTAGCAACCAGATTTGTGCAGTAACTGATATCATCTCATAGCATTACATCAGAAGCTTATGTACTGGGTTATAGTCTCATTCCACACCAGAGTAGTCTGTGGAATCATCTTTCTTACAAACAAAACCATTTCTTCTTCCAGGGAGTATAGGTTTCTTTTGGTCCAATTAAGTGTTGTTTTTTTTACAGCTGTGAAAGCAAGGATTGAGCATTAAAATAAATAGCTTTAAGGAGTAGGATTGAGCTTTAAGATAAAGAGAGAAATTGGACCAACTCCTTGAGTGCATTCTCCGAAAATAACAATGAGGGTGTATATTCTATACCCTTAAAGTTTTCAGCTTTATAAAACTGTTCATTGTAGAAAACAAGAAAACAATATCAAACCCTTCATCTTAAACTCTTTGGAGGTCTATCCTTTGATTAAGAGTTTCTAAAACCATTTCAATAGTTTTCAAAGGTTTGGTTAGGTGTTTAAATGTAAGAATCCCTTTGTGTTTTTTTGGTTTAAGACAATGAACACTTATTAGGGTAAATAAACATTTTATAGCGTATATACATTTTTTTATATTTTGTAGTGTAAGGTAAAGCTTTTTGTACAACATTTTGAAGTGTAAGGTAAAGCTTGCCTCTAGAGTTACAGCAATCAGGTCATTCTGAAGAAATGACTACTGCGTATTCGAATTCTTACATTTTACTGGCAATAAAAGACAACAATGTAAAAGCTTAATGAGAAACATATATTCACTCTTCCTTCAGAAATGCATTATTACTTCCATTGCATTTTTTAAAGCTTGACAACAAAACCCCACATGATTGCATAGTTTCCCTTCATTCCACCTTTGACTTGCCTCTTTTGCACAGTCTGAGACACAGGAAGCGAATTGTGAAGACTACAATACCCAGAATCCCTGTCAACACCACACACAAGAACACGACCACATCCACTGAGTGGTACGCATACCAGGGCATCTTGTATGACTCTGTGCGCAAATGCGCGGCCCCTTTGTGCCGCATGACAAACTCGGTCCAGTAGATGGCGCTGTCTAAGGGGTGCATGGGCCGGTCTCTATGGAGACGGGAAAGGCGCTGCATGTTCTCCCTGTACGAGGGCGAGTGAAGCACCTCCTGCAGCGCCTCCCAGAAATTCTGCCGGTCGATCTTGGAAGTGTCGAGCACCTTGGCCGCACCACGGACCTCGAGTCTCAGCACATTCTCGAACTGGTCGAAGAGGAGCGGCACGCCAACGATGGGCACGCCGTGGTACAGGGCCTCATAGATTCCGTTGGTGCCTCCGTGTGCCACGAAGGCCCGCACCTTGGGGTGCCCCAGCAGGTCGTTCTGGGGCATCCACTTGACCAGGAGGGTGTTGTTGCCCAGGTTGTTGGGGCGCTCACCCGGGTATCTCCAGATGACTCGCTGTGGGAGGCGGGCGAAGGCGGCGGCGATCTCCGAGGTGATCTCGATGGGCAGGGCTTTGACCAGCGTGCCCAGGGACATCAGGATGACACCGTGCTCCCCCGAGCCCTGAACGAACGCCTCCAGGTCATCGGGGAGCGGTTCGGCTGGCTTGCACTGGAAGCCGCCGATGTAGACGATGTTAGGCATGGTCGGCCGTGGGAACTCAAACACGAAGTCGACGCGCATCAGCCAGAGGTCACTGGCCTGCAGCAGGTGGTAGAAGTTCACGTCTGGGCCGAAGTACTTGGCCACGATGCGGTCATAGTGCGGGCAGACCACGTAGCGGTCGATGCAGACGTTGAGGAGGTACTGCAGAGCGTTCTTCAAGCGGTCGGCGAAGCTCATCCTGTCGGACACGTTGGAGCCCGACGTGGGGACGTAGGAGATGGGCGAGGGGGCTACAACAAAGTGACCCTCGCCACTTGTGATCCAACGCACGTTAAACACCGTGGGCAGCTGGAGCTCATGGGCCACCAGAACGCCCGCCGCCAGGCCCGGGTCCGTCAGCACCAGGTCGTACTGCGCCTCCCGCAGACGGTCCATCAGTGGCCGGTTCTCAAACATCTCCACGGCCAGTTGGCTGCCCTGCCGGTGGATGTCCGACAGCCCGTTAAGAATCACCCACCAGAAGGAGGCGTAGGCCAGCGGCGACGCGCCGGCCCTCTGGATCTCCAGCATCCTGCTGAGGAGGGACACAAAGAAGTCCTCGTCCTCGATGTTGATGGCCTCGGGCAAGGCGACAGTGATGGACTCGTAGTGCGGGGACTCCTCCTTGATGTACCAGGTGCTGGCCGTCCGGACCACCGTGATCTGGTGTCCCCGCTCGTGGAGGCCCTGGATGAGGAGCTTCATGTTCACCCAGTGGCTACCATCCACAGGAAAGACCAGGACTTTACCGGCATGGACCCCAGAATGGAAGGGTGGCAAGAGGAGAAGGCCAGAGAGGCACAGCAACAGACAGCCCCATGCACCTGCACTTGACATGGCTCCTCTCTGCAAATCACAAAACAATTAATTAATCAATCAAATGATTGATCAATAAATCAATCAATCAACAATCATTTAGTAAGATAACCAGTTACTCAAACATTTACTGTAATACTGAATGAACATAATTTTTCATGCATTCATTCAATCAATCAATCAATCAATCAATCAATCAATCAATAAAACGAGTGTTAGCACAACTGAAATTAAGTTATAGGCTAAACTCTTTAAATGGTCATCAGAGACTGGGTGACTTGTGACTTGCAGTATTATAAGCCCCAGGAATCTGTCCAAAGTTCTGTTTTTGTAAGACAGCACTGTCCGGCATGACATGGTGTAACTCTCACTCTCAGTGTTCACACAATGCAAGATGTCCAGAACTTAACCCATGTGGAATGCTAAAAGCTGATCTCCATGAGGATAAAAGCATAATCTTTCAGGCATTCACCCATGGAATGTGAGGAGAACTGAAAACCTTACGTACAATGATGTACTTAGAGAGAGAGAGAGAGAGAGAGAGAGAGAGAGAAACTTGTTTAGAAAGAATGCATGAGTGTGTGAGAGAGAGAGGGAAAGAGAGAGAGAGTGTTTGTTTAAAAAGAATGTCCATGATATAGTAGAGTGTGTGTTTTTGTGTGTGTGCGTGTATGTGAATGTGTCTCCTGAGTCTCCTGTGTGCCATATTTTTTATGAGATTGTGTGTGTGTGTGTGTGTGTGTGCGTACATGCGTGCGTGCGTGTGTGTGTGTGTGTGTGAGAGAGAGAGAGAGAGAGAGAGAGAGAGTGTGTGTGTGTGTGTGTGTGTGTGAGAGAGAGAGAGAGAGAGGGGGACAGAGATTGCGTAACTATGTGTGCGTGCAAAGAATAGTTAGGTGAGGGTATGTTACCCGGCTGACCCCTAATGCAAAACATGGTTCCTGTTAGCCACAATACCCAGGGGCATTCCCCCACATCCAGGCTCTCACACTATATTCTCCTCGTAAAAGGTCCTACGCCAACTGTTGCATGAACAGCAGAAATTGCCAAGCCTCGACAAGTTACAAAAATGCATATAATGTCGACAGAAAATCTAAGAACAGTGGTTAAAATGTAATTTTGTCTCCCATGTTCTTTAACTTGAAATCAACAGCATCCCCAAATATTTTTTAATGCCATCTTTTTCTTCAAACACTTTTGCATGAAGAAAAGCAAGTCCTGCACTTTTTGTAAGACATGCACTTTTTGTTATTGCACTGCATAGACGCGAAGATAATCACTGCTCCATCAGACTTGGCGTTAACATTACATAACATTTTTAGCAGACACTTCTTGACCAAAGTGACTTACATATGTCAGCTATATTAAAAGGGATCACATTGTCCCTGAAGCAACTTGGGGTTAAGTGCCTTGCTCAAGGGCACAACGGTGGAAGCCGGGAATTGAACCGACAACTTTCAGGCTACTGCACGGTAGCCTTTGTTAAGAAAGCAATGTCTTAAAAATACCAGCATGCCACCTTTCTGACACACACAAAATAGAAATACAGACATGAGAAGTTGTCATTAGAATAAAGAAAGCGTGCTTCACGTTACCTTGATCCTGGAGCACTCTGTGCAGATGAGGAGACTTTGAGCCTACAGGCTGTAGAAACTCTGTGGATTTTCTATCCCAAGGAAAGTATGCAATACCATGAAAGACAGAGAGAGAGAGAGAGAGAGAGAGAGAGAGAGAGAGGGTGGCCCAAGGGTAAAGAGACATTTAAATATGGACTATGGAGTGTGTGTGTGTGTGTGTGTGTTTTGTGGGAAGGGAAACTGTTCGGGGAGGGGAGATCATTTTCGCTCGCCTCCCCTCCCCTTGTGACCACTATCCTCCCCCCTACGCTTCCTGTGTGTGTGTGTGTGTGTGTGTGTGTGTGTGTGTGTCTGTGTCTGTGCATGTGTGTGCGTGTGTGTGTGTGTGTGTGTGTGTGTGTGTGTGTGTTTGCCTGTGTGCTGTGCGTCCACCCACAGACCAAACACAGTTTGATCTCCTCCCCCGAAAACATCTATGCATGCTCTCAGACAAAGGCGCTTGGAGTGTCACTCAAGAGCATGTGCGTGTGAGTCTCACACGCCAATGGGAGGGGGAAAACAACACTTCTCGGAGGAAGCAGAGCGTTCCTCGAAAAACGGCCGTGGCAGTAAGCTTCTCCCCACCCACCCCCGGCGTGTTTTCACAATCAGCTGAGCTGACTGGTGCGAAATCAGCCTTTCCGTTTCAAGGTTTCAGGGTTACTAAATAAGATTCATGCATTATCATATTATCACTGGATATGTAACCATCCCACATCTTTCTAACATACACCTCAGGTGGCTTTAAACACCATGTTCTTTTCTCTACACCTTACTAACTTATTCATTTATTATGTAAACAGACCCTACTGTTCTGTACTGACCCTAGGCAGATGGGTCAGGCCCTTGAGTCGTGGATCTGCTCGAGGTTTCTTCCTACATGTATCTCCAATTCTGGGTTTTTCCTCGCCCCTGTTACTCATGGGCCTTCTCTGATTGTTTAGCACTCTGTAAAGCTCCATAACACATGTGCAATGTTTTGGCGCTCTGTAAGTGATATTAAATTGAAATTGAAAAATTTAAATTACTCTGACTCCAGAGATGGAGGTGTTATTTCATTACGGTGTTCCAAGGGATCAATCCTATCTAAAGGGATAGCGCATGATAGCGCATCACTTTCAAATGTTCATACCTGTGTTGATATTCTCAATGGTGGAAAAAGTATTCTCAATGGTGGAAAAAGTAAAGCGGATCCTTTTATTAGTACAGCAGTGTAGAAATACTTATTACAACTAAGCCCTGCATGAACAAAATCCTACTTAAATAAACAAACATTAAAAGTAAGCGGCTAAAATGATGATCGTAAAAGTAAAAGCTTTGGTCTCTGACTGAGATATCATCATAGATGTATATATAAGTATATATACTTTTTTGATCCCGTGAGGGAAATTTGGTCTCTGCATTTAACCCAATCGGTGAATTAGTGAAACACAAACAGCACACAGTGTACACACAGTGAGGTGAAGCACACACTAATCCCGGCGCAGTGAGCTGCCTGCTACAATGGCGGCGCTCGGGGAGCAGTGAGGGGTTAGGTGCCTTGCTCAAGGGCACTTCAGCCGCAGCCCACTTGTCGGGGCTCGAACCGGCGACCCTCCGGTTACAAGTCCAGAGTGCTAACCAGTGGGCCACGGCTGCCCAATGCCCATGTATCATTAGATTACCCCCCTTTTTCCAGTAGCTGTATGTTTGGTGTGTCTGTGTGTGTGTGTGTGTGTGTGTGTGTGTGTGTGTGTGTGTGTGTGTGTGTGTGTGTGTGTGTGTGTGTGTGTGTGTGTGAAAGAGTGTATTTGTGTGTGTGTGTGTTTGTGTGTCTGCTCAAATAACTTCAAAACGACTGGTCTGATTTCCTTCAGATTTTCAGACAAGGTAGATGGTCACCAATTTCTCCGTTTTCATAAAAAATCATCTGGATCTGGATGCGGTGGAATTCTCTTTCACTTTCCTTTTACAACAAGAGAAGGTCTCTTGTTACGTAATACTGAATACTGAAGTACTGAAATGTGTTAGCATCATGTTACTGTACCTGGTTTGAACACTACAGTACATATAGTTTATATATACTACTACAAACTATCTGTTTGTGTGTATGAATATATTTTTCTTTTTGAGAGAGAGAGACAAAGAAAAAAAGGAAAGAAAAAGAGAAAGAGAGAAGAGAGAGAGGAAGACGTGAGAGAAGAGATTAAAGAGAGAGAACAGAGATTACAGGCAATCATGAGTCCTGCTGATGAAGCCACTTTCCGCATCTTGCAAATGCACACAGTCGCACACAGTTCCCCTTTCCCTTTCTAGCCCTCCCTTTCTCTCTCAGGCATATAAACAAACACACTCAAACCACCTCAGAGCTGCTCTACTGGAATGCTTATCTGGTTTTCTTTTCTCTCCATTCTTTTTACCAGCCATATTTTTTGCAATGAAATGCTGGCTTCCTCTGCTGCCGGTTCTCAGCACACTCCTCTGTCTTTCTCAGGGAGACATAGGTGATTTCTCGCCCTGTCTGAATTTTTTCTACCGGTACTGGCCCCCCAGTGGGCTAAGTGGGACGCCCATATGTCAGAACTATACCAACAGGTACTACTTTGCCACTCTGTACAGCCGTGAGCGCCGCTCTCCCTGGTTCTCCGCATACTTGTACACAACCCCAGCGGGAAAAAGACCAAAGGGCGTCTGGAAGTATGAACCACAGGTAAGCCAACTACTATTTTATTTTATGGCAAAACATAATGCTTTCTTGACATGAATTAGTTTAAATATATTGCATATTGATCTTGGTAACATGTAAACCCTGTAGCCTAAGTAGCCCACATCTTATTGGTATTGGATAGTTTTACTTTTAAGTTTCACTTAAGGGTAGACCTTTCTTGAATGACTGAGTATGACTTATCTAGACAAAGGTCATACCTTAACACTGACCTGACAGGAACAATTCGGCAGGTTGAAAATAGGCTGTATGCTATTAGTGCTAGACAATTTAATTTGTTTTAGAGGTGATGTTTCCTCTTTATACTAGGCATAAGGACATGTTCCCTGTTTCACAATAGAGGCCGTTTCTCTGGTGTGCTTAAAAACAGAGGAAGTGAATGGCTGGCCAGTGCAACGCTTGTGGTTTACAACAGCTCTTTATCACTATAGTGTTTATCACTAGTGTTACTAGGTCTAAAGGGCACGCTGCCAAAACAAGGACTAACGACCCCAAACATTCTGAAGTTGGTCATTGTTGGTTGCAGTCTTTATAATTTTCCAAAAACCAACTTCCAGCAACCAACTGCCAAGACAGTATTAACAAGGATGGGCAGAAATACATCAAAATGTATTTCCAAATAAAATACCAAATACCCACCTTAAAAATGTATCAAAATAAGCTACAAAATACAGCAGCCAAAAAATGTATCAAAATAAAATACTGTATTTTTGTATTTTCAAAATACTACAAAATACTTCTTTCTAAAAGCCTTTTTCGTCTATCCCTTCACTTGTACACTACCTGGAAAAACATCTGAAACCTCTGCCAGGGTCGGCGCCAGAGAACAACGGGTGGGGGGGCACCTCACCTCACTTTTATTAGTTATTTTTCCAAAATTGCCATATAATAAAGAGCATCCTTCGAGCCTTTTGGATAACTGAAACAATATCATGGAAGAAATAGTGCAAGAACATAGCGGTCATAGCCTATAGTGTTTAATAGAATAGTTGCATAGGCTACAATACAAGTAAATAGGCTATAACAGACTCACCACTAGCAGGCCTAGGCCACAGCTGAGTGCAAAATCTCATCACTGTCTTTCCATTCATTTTGAAATGTTCTTATAAGATCCTGCTCAAAAGCAAATGGCACATAGGGCCTTCGGATAATATTGCAACATTGAACATAGGCTATGTGATCGCTTGAAATGTTCTTTAAAGTACAGAACCAGTTTTATTGACTGTTAGTCTACTGTTTTAAGTTTGGAGATGCACTGTTTTGCAGCGACATGCAATGCCGACTCCACAACTGTTGCACTTCCCAGCCAGTTGGTGTAATAGATTGCCCACTATGAATCAGTGACAATAACTCAAAGACAAACAATCCAAATAGATGACTTATTTAGAAATTTAAACTAGGTAGCATTTTCACCTTTTAAGTTATTTAACACCATCACTACCACACTTGAGTTTCATCACAGTTGAATAATTTTGTATACACCTGAAACTGGTGTGTGCACAACCTCTATCAATGTAAATACAAAAAATTCAAGTTGTCACATTAATACCATCCAATCAGTTAAGCCAATTGAGTCCCGAAGTGTGACGTAGCGTTTCCATGACGGCAGAATCACTGGATCTAAACAAACTTTCGAAATGGCATAAATAGCATTGAATGTAGACATGTGGCATCATTTCTAGCTAATAAAAATAAATATATCCATTTAAACGTGTTTTACCTGTTAGGCAGCAGCTTAGCCACATAACACGGATTCCCGGGCAGGTGTAATATAAAGAAACAAAATTCCAGTGGATATTTCACGTCTTCTCAAAGACTGGCGGCTGTTAAGAGCGACGTTTTTTGCCAAAAAAATATAGCCAAAACACGTCCGTGAATTTAAGGATTTTAACCGCATGCTGTGAAGTTACATGCAGGTCTCTTTTACGGAGGAAACCCATGCTAAAATAAAACTCTGTAGTCACGAATTTGATTGTGTTGGTATGAATATATGTTGTGTTATGTGATTCCTACAGTGTAAAAAAAATATACTAACGTCTTAGAAACGTTGTAAAATGATTGAAATATATTAAGAAAGCCACCGCTATGGTGATTTGGTATGGTAGATTGATTTGTTTAGATCCAGTGAAATTGCTGCCTTGGCAACACTACGTCATGGCTTCAGGACTCAATTAGAAGCCAATTATTATGACATTATCAATCATTTCTTATTTAAAATGTGCAAAATTGGAAATGTCCTTGTTTGAGGTATCTTGTCAAGTTACCATAGCACTGAAATATTTCACAGGTCAGAGAACATAGACAAATTCAAACTCATCTCAAATATAAACTTGTGAAATCAAGTCTTTGTGCTGTCCTTGTGTGAGCAAAGGAGTGTGTGTAACCTTAGCTAGTCGTGTCTCCTCAGTTAATGCCTTTAAGCACAACTAACTTCTCAAACAGTGTTGCATTCAGACGACGCCTATGGGGCCTGTTAATCATTCCAGCAAAGGAAAATAAACGCTCTACTGGAGCAGAGGGGCTTGACCATGCAAGGGTGCCACAAACAGACAGAGACAGAGATTTTGTGCTTTACAGTATAGATAGTTAGATAGATTTCATCACAGTGTTTCACAGAAAGTATTTTACAGTATTTTGAAAATACAAAAATACACAACACTGAAGTATTTTGATACAAAATACGAAGGCATTTTCATCATCTCAATAAAATACAAATTACAAAATAGTATTTTGTATTTGAAATACGTATTTTAAATACATGTATTAGACATATATGCCCATCCCTGAGTATTAATAATGAATTAATTCATTAATTAATTAATTAATTCATTCATGTACTATCAGTGTGCATTAATTAATTCATTTAACTTATATGAAGTGCTTCTGTTATCATATATTTCATGATATCTGCAAATCGGTTTGGTTCCTCAAACACTAGACCTTTGAATAAGCACAATGCCTTTGGAAAAGGTGGCTACAGTCAATGATTAAGCATGCATATACTGGCTTTAAGATAAGATAAGATAAGATAGGAAATACTTTATTCATCCCGAAGGAAATTTGACTGTCACTACAGCACTGTCCTGTGCATGTAAACAAACACAAAAGTAAAATAAGTTTTTAAAAAAATTAAATGAAATCAATAATAATAATAATAATAATAATAATAATAATAATAATAATAATAATAATAATAAAGTCACTCCGGTGTTTTGGCGGTGATAAGGGGCTTGCACACTGATCCAACCAACCCCAACAAACACCAACAGTTGGGTTAGTGTGTACCACCAGTCTGTGTTAATTGGTGTTTATTGGACGGAGTTGTTTGAGTTTGACATGTCCAAAAGCTAGACTTTTCAATTACTTATTATTTATCTCGGCTTCACTGAAAATGAGGACTACCCTAAATGAACCTTCGAGGACTACCCTAAATGAACCTTCGAGAATAAAAAATGAAATTGCATAGCACAACAACAGGAAGGGAGTAGGTACAACCTCTCCTCTCAATGTGTACCATTAGGCTACAGCTACATCAGAACTCATAAATTACTGATTTGCAAGGCTTCACACACATCACTGCAAAATACAATGAAGAAAACGAAAGACTTTTCCATAGGTTTACTTTGGTTCTTTTTCTCGCATAAAGGAGTAAAGACTTTTTGCTTTCACCTGGTCAGAATCTCTTCACTGTATGCAGGGTGCGCAGTGCAGCAGTGTTTCCCCTCTTGGCAGTCTTCCAGCTGGGATTCGGTCACGTCAATCAGGGTGCCAAAGTGTTTTCGTTCTAATAGATGGTCAATAAAGCTTGACGGCTGGATCAGGATCGGCAATTAGATGATGGTTTATTGTAGATGGTAGAATAGTCTAATAGTTGTGGTTGTTATTAGAAACGGCTACTTGAGCTTCCCGACAGAAGATGCTCCTCGAGTCGCTTCCTCGTTCCGTCTCAGAGTCAGAACCTAAGACAAAGCCTGATATAGGCCTACTTAAACATATAAACGTCAATCATGCCAGCGTGGCAGGTGCCAACCAGTGTACAAAACCGGCTCTGACCAGATGGATATACTAGCCCGAACAGAACAGCATGCTATCTCCCTCGGCCCATGTTATCACTGTTATCACAATGTTCCTAATATGTTACTGGGCTCAGGGCTGTATGACGTTCCTGATGGTACACAGGCCTAAAACAACGTCATGTACACTGGTATGGACCTCTCCCCGTTGTATAGGCTACTACACACACAGAGAAGTAACATATGAACACATCAGAATACCCCAGAATTCTACAGGACACAGTTGACCTTAAAGTACTGCAGTGGACTTGATTGCTGACAGAGGGGCTACATCAGGCATTGAACAGACAGTAATTGAAGTGTTCTGTTTGTGGAGTGTTTGTATTCAACGAACTGGCTACACCAGACTTGATAGTGGCGTATATGTTTGAAAAATTAAACGTTTAAAAAAAAAAAAAAATATATATTTTTTTTTTTTTTTTTTACACTCCACAAACAAAGTGCTTCAGTTGCGGACCTGGTGTAGCCCGGGCCCATTGGTGCTGGCATGTCTGTTAATGTGTTGGAGAGCTCACAGATAATCCTGAGACCATTTTTAATATCTCAGACTAGTTGTACTCTGCAATTCTACTTTCAAGCCTATTTGTGCCCAAATACATTAGCAACAGCGTTCTTAAACCAGTACATGCTTCTAAAGGACAAAAAGACAAAGCAACAACAGTGATATTTAGTATCCAGCGTCAAATATCAAGAATGCAATATCCAGCCACTTCCTTGTTTTAATAATCTGACTGTTCCCTCCTAGCTGGCCAACTCTAACGCCAGCGGCGTGATGCTCCCCTTCCCCATTCCCCCTAAGAAAGTGGACCAGACCGTGGTCAAGAGCCAGGCGGTGCAACAGGACTACATCAACTCCAGCTACACCCGCGGCCATCTCAACCCCAGTCTGCACCACCAGAACCGCAGCGAGCGCCAGTCCACCTTCACCCTGACCAACGTCGTCCCCCAGAAGATGGACTCCAACTACGGCCCGTGGGCTGAGCTGGAGAGGAATGTCAACGTGACGCTGAACAAGTACTGTGCAGGTCCTGCGTATATTGTCACCGGCATCATCCCTTACCGAATGGACCGCTGGCTGAAGGACGAGCACCGCGTGGCCATACCTGAGTACCTGTGGTCGGCCTACTGCTGCCCGACGTACAGCCAGAACCTTCCGGAAAGCCTCAGGAGGACTTTCCCCACGTTTGCCGCCATTGGCCGCAACGACCCCAACAGCACAGAGGAAATGGTTCCTGTTGATAGGACAAAGAAAAAGTTTGTGGGGTACGACGTGAGACCAATGCCCCTGACAGATCTAGAGATCTACCTGAGGGAGAGATATGGGAGAGAAATTGCTGTTTTCAGCAAACAGTGTTTGTGAGTCACAAGATTATCTTGGACATTTCAACTAGAATTGTGTCATTAAAATGGCTCAATGTAAAAATGGTAGACTACTGAAAGTGAGTTTTTTTCCCTGCCTAATCCATATCTGCTTTTCCCTGTACAACAAGATTAAAATTCCTACTGGATGAATTAAACCGTGCAGAGAGGTCAGCGGCAATATACTCACCTGTAATACAATCAGTGGTTAAATTGGGATTTGTTGGCTCTGACCCGGAGGGGCGTGGATTGGTCTGGCAGCTGCAGTATGCTGGTGTGGCATACATTTTTACTTTCTCTCTAAGGTGTTTCATAACAGATAAGATCAAATTAAGAGCTGATTTATTTTCACTTGACAAAAGGAAATACATGTCTTTAAGGTACACTGACATGGATGAACAATAACTCGAACATTTAAACAAATAATGGGCAATGGTTACCCTTTGTTATTGCATTTTGTAGTTACACTGCATGTACATCTACTTCATAACCTCCCATATCATCAGATATGGAGATACCACATCATTAGTTTGCCTTTTCTTACAGGCCAAATGATCAGCTGACCTTCTGGTGGCCACACTTTCTGACAAACCTGGTAGGCTTCCAAGATCTGAGAGGAGGGCCAATCAGTTATACTACCATAAATTCGCCTTATTCACCCGGCGGCCATTACGAGTCTGAGGGGTACACTTGCCATTACACTTCAGTCCAGCAGATGGTGGTGGTAATGCACTCCGTTTGCAAACTGCTAAAAAACAATTCACTGAAGAAGAAGAACAGGCCAGTGAACCCTTCTTCTTTAATCAGTGAGCTTTTTTTGGCAGTTTGCAAATGGAGTGCATTACCACCACCATCTGCTGGACTGAGGTGTAATGGCAAGTGTACCTCATAATGGCCGCCAGGTGAATAAGGCGAATAGCCTCTGCAATGCACTGCAATTCATAGGTTAAAATAAGTTTGAAATTCATCCAGCCAAGAATGAGAAATGTGATTCAGAGAAATGTGATCGCATAGACTATAGCTAAATAATTTAGAATTAGCGGCATTGTTCATTTTACTTGCCAGTTGGCACACGAGAAGCAGGCTATCCCCCCATGTTTAAGGTTAATTTGTCGTGCCTAGTGAAAATGTAAGTCCAAATCCAATGATATTAGCCTATTGATGTTGATCGACCAAAATACTGTGAATCACAAAATACTGTGAATCACAAAATACTGTGAGTCACAAAATACTGTGCACCTTAATTTTTGCCCTTACCTCACCATTTCCCAGTAGATGTCTGCTTGCACTACCGTATCTTTCTGATGACTTATCTGCCGGGGCTCCACCCCCAGACAGCCCCGGCCCAATTTAACCTCTGAATACAATCATAAGAAAACTTATGAGTTATGACAAGTACTTATGACTAGGTGTCATACTGATACAACACCTACTCTTGCAGGGTTTTTGTGTGTGTGTGTGTGTGTGTGTGTGTGATAATGCTTCTTGAAAAATATCAATTCCCACTTATCATGTGTGTATACGTACACTCACAATATTTAGTCACATAGGACTTGACTGATTGAATTTTTCTCTGCCACTATGAACATTGTTGACAGTGTAGGTCCCGCCCCTTCCTTGATTTTGATTGACTAGCAAGAGAAAAGTGGCATTGACCCCAATTGACCCCTGTTCTAAAAGTTGAACAGATTTCTAAATGCCAGCACCGAGGGTTTTTTTCCCGTCGAGGGTGCTGAGCGTTGTGAACGCTGAACTTCATTGGATTTGTATAGAAAATAGCCAACGCAAAAAAAAACATGTTTTGTGGACCCACAGCTTCAGTTCTCTCTCTCAGTTCAACTCTCTATTACAATACAACTACAGTCAAACTATCACAACGACAGCGCTAAATCCTGCTTTTTCCTCATCAACCAATCAGGAACTGAGAAATTAAACTCCTTCCGTTTCAATAAAACTCTCTCACACACACATTACTATACTCTCTCACACACACAACTATGTGCTCTCACACACATTAGTACTCTCTCTTACACACAGATGTAAAAGGAATAGACTACTCGCTTTTGTTTCAATCAAACTCTTTCACACACACTACTATACTCTCTCACACACTACATAACTATGTGCGCTTAAACTGACACACATTAGTACTCTCTCTCACACTTACATGTAAAAGGAGTATAGTGGTGTATATGTGAGACTATGATAGTCTGTGTAAGACCAAGTATTTCCCAAGCGGCCCCTCATAATATAAATATTCACAGAAATAACATTAACAGTTACAAAAGTATATGACGTGATGTGATGTGACGTTTTGAATGACAAAATGACTTTAAAGGCTTTGACATTTAATAAACAATACTTTGTGTGGGTGCAAGTATCTACCCGCCTTCCTGTAACTCTTCACTGCCCTATCTAAATAGTGAACCCCCCCCCCAAAAAAAATAAAAAATACACATTGAAGATTACATAATAAGTAGTTCTTAAAAATGCACTACAAAATGTTTCAAATTGTTACACACTGTTGCTTAATAGTTTTGCAACTATTGGAAATGCAACTATCCATGTGGTTCACTTTTTCTTTCATGGTTCATGGAGTTTCTTTGTTTTCATCACTAAATGCAGTTGTTGTGTTGCATTTCACAGAGCAATCACAATTTACTAAATATAAACACATCACAGGACTTCCGTTTTCCGTTTCCTGAAACACAGTGGAGCGATATTAAAAAAAAAAAACCCTGTGTGAAGAAAAAGAAAGAAAAGAAAAAAAAACTATGCTGATTGTGCCAGTGCCACTATTCAAACGTGTGTGTGTGTGTGTGTTGATAAACTTAAGATAATGTTTTGTGCTTTTCAGCTTTGGTTCAATGGCAGTTTAAACAACTGCATACTCATGTTTCCAAATCCACTAAAATGCCATACACTATACTTCCCACACACTTATTTTGTAAATGTATTTTCTTTTTTTATGTCAAATTATAGGCTTACGAGCTATTTAATTTCACACTTTGTTTCAACAGCAAAAACAGTTCTTAGCAGTTTGTGTCACTTGCTTTAAGTCAATACAACTGTGTGGGTGTGTGGTTGTGGGTGAGAGTGTTTGTGTGTGTGTGTGTGTGTGTGGGGGGGTATGTGTGTGCATGTGTGTATAGGTGTAAACAAAAACCAGATGATGTCATTAATGCCTTTGCCCACATTGTTGTTTGTTGTCACAAAGAACATCAGCAGTCTTAAGAAGTCTCCTTGACAACATAGCTCGAATGTTAGTCCTCACGTTGTTTTGGATAAAAGCATCAGCTAAATGAGTACGTGTATAAATGTAATGTAAATATAAGATTGCTCATGGGGCTAGGTGGTCAGTTTGGTACATTTCACATTCATTTTTGTAAGAAGCCTAAACAAGTATTCTTATAGGCAAAATGATTTCTAAGCAGACTTATGAACCCCCAAAAGTTACTATTGCTGTTTGTGACGAGTATTAGCTTGATTAACAGACCATAATTAGTCAGGTCAGATGACCTGAGGGGAGCACCCTTCTCAACCTGTGTCAGCCTGCAGAATTGCAGCGCTGATATCCAGTTACTGCACATGCTAATTTCATGTTTTGAATTTTTTTATTTTAATACTTAAATTACAGACGTACAGACAAGTGCCTAGCCTCGTTGGAAAGGCCCACTTATGCTCTGTCACGCGATAAAAGTGTCATCTCGCTGCAAAGAATAGTTCCGGAGCGATTTAACAGAGAAGGAGGGGTGTGATTTTTGACACACTGTGCGTCAGTCTGGCGGAAGAACACACTCTGCATCATAGTAACATTTTAAAATGTAATTTTATCATTTGTAAAAGTTGTACATTTTTATTTGATTTATTTATGTAAGACATTCAACAGATGTGTTCACTAGATAATACAAATTGAAATGACACAAACTAGGAGATTGAACCTTTACCTTTGCAGTATAGACTCTATGGGTCCCTTACAGTTATTTGGCTAGATAAATCATGAATTTACCAGTATGTGTGTGTGTTGTTATGTGTGCTTCAGTGGAATCAAATTCTTATTGTTGGGGCAGTGGAGAGTCCATACTAAGTTTTAGTAAGCAAAACTAGGGAATGGTTGGTAGGGAAATGTTGCTAGGGACTAGTTGCTAGTTGCTCCTTCTCCTTGTTCATCTACACTCTACCGCCCTCTAGTGGGCTGACTGCTGCATGCCGGGCGAAAACAGCTTATCCCACAGCTCCACCTTCATGATGGCCCGGCCCATGGGGCACATGGTGGCCTTGACGTCCATGCTAGAGCCCTCGAAGGTCAGCCCAGAGCCGTCAGCCTCCATGCGGACGAAGCCCTTGGGCTCCTTGTCGTAATACATCCCCTTGTACAGGGCTTCATCGCACTCCTTGCCAACGGGGTAGATGCCGATGGCATACCAGTTCTTGTAGACGTTGTAGTCCCAGGGCACGGAGAACATGATGGCTAGGGTCTCAGTGGCGCCCTTGCGGGTGCGCTCGAAGAGGTCGTAGGTCATGACCCCTACGCTGCCCGTGGCCTTGGCGCTGGTCTTGCTGAAGGTGCACACCTCGGTCTTCAGTGGGCGCACTGTGGGCTGAGGCGGGTTATAGGTTTCGCCACTCTCAAGGAACACTCTAAGGAAGAAGAGAGAGTTATGTACAGACACACACACACACACACACACACACGCGTGCCCACGCATATTTTAATAGTAAAATACATATCATGCCAAGAATGAGATTAAATATTCTTCTCAAAGTGATTCTTGTTGTTCCGTCACTGCTGTTTGTTTAACATCTG
This sequence comes from Alosa alosa, assembly GCF_017589495.1. Lineage (NCBI taxonomy): Eukaryota > Metazoa > Chordata > Actinopteri > Clupeiformes > Clupeidae > Alosa > Alosa alosa. The sequence goes on along the minus strand of NC_063210.1, from coordinate 19,246,156 downwards.
ATTTATTGGGCTCTTACTTGGGGTTGAGCAGGCAGTAGTTGTTTGTGAGGTTGGTGATCTCGACAGTGACATTCCTGCGAGTAGTGATGGTCGCAGCCACGGCTTCAGCTGTCTCTGGCATGATGGCTTTTTCTGGAAGGTTCTACAGTATTTGTAAACACAGAGAGAGATGATGCTTGTCATTTTTGCACACTTGTCCATACATTATTCACAAAGGATGATAAGTGTTATTTTTGCAAAACCAGTCTAAACACAGAGAGACAAAGAGGGCATTTATCCACCCTTTAGTATATAGAGAGAAGGACAGTGCAAGAAAAAGAATAAAATAAGCTTTTATAACCACACAGATGAGACTATCTTGTGTCTTTTATGTGTTTTTTCCCATTATTCTAATTATGTACAGTAATTTATAAACACTGTTTAACCATTGCCCTTTCATTTACTATTATTTGGTAAAGGTGAATAGATTGTAGAATAGCCAAAAAAGTTGTAGCATTGTTATAAAACCTTTCAAATCTCTAAACAATCACAAGTAGGGCAGTTCATCACAGTTCATCCATTGCAACTGGATTGATGAAAGGTCACTTACACCTGTAGGCTACATTGTATTTGGGAAAAGCAGAAGGTAGCAGCATAATGTATTTATTTATTTATTTATTTATTTATTAAAACAAAACAATCCCTGTCAGTGCCATGCAGTTTAAAACAGCTATCAAGAAGAGAGGTCATGTCATGGTTTTTTGTGAATGTTTCTTCTTCTACATATGCATACGTTTAGTCATCTAGTTCATATGATATTCAGCTTTAGTGTCAATTCACAAATTAAATACCAGTAGTCTAAAACAAAATGCAGTTTTACCCAGTGAAATGCGTTGCTAGACTGTTCATACACATTTTAACGGGCCAAGTTGAAGAGCTACCGTCCATTATTTTTCGTGCAAATAATAGGCTGATTCATGTTCCCTTGCATTTTGTTTGATTGAGTTCACCCAGCCTAGTCCATAGGCACCCGATAGAAATATAGTTTAATTTTGCAATTGAGATATCCACGCACTGGCGCACCGGCTTCAAGAAGAAATGGGGGTAACACTCCATAATAAGGTGCCATAATAAATAGCAAACTAGTAATTACCTAACCCTTTGTTAATATTTGTTAATTGTTACTAAAATATCTATTGGCACAAGTTAATAGTTTTTTTTATCATTAATTAAATATTAGTTGTTTGCATAAAATCTGTATGTTAATGTTTTAACAAATCTATTAACTAATATTGTATTAATATATGTTAATAGTTAACTAAATATATTTTTTGGCACTAATTAACAGTTCTTTCTTACATCATTTAAATGTTAAATGTTTATTTACAAACTATATGCTAATATAAAAGTTAATGACATATTATTATTTATCTAGCTTTTCTGATTAGCTTTGTGGATAATTTATGGAATGTATGGTTTATGGCTTTATGGTCTTGTGGGGTGTTTAAGGCACCCTACTGCCAGTGGTTGGTTGTGTGAGAGTTTGCGCTCCTCTTCTTCCACTTCATCCTTATTGGATACCTCTGTGATTGGCTGTCCTGTAATTGGTGACTCTGTGTAGTGTTTGAAAGTAGTGTACTCTTTGCCTTTGGAAGTACTATTTGGTTGCTGCTTGAATTTGGTGAAATTCAGGTGAGGGGGGTGTAACAGAGTTAGAAATGTAGTTTAGTGTTTGTATGTGCATTGTATGTAATTAAGCAGCTTTATTGAGATTGGTGTTTTGGAGCCCCCTTTGGAGAAACACTATACTGCAGCTCTGCTGCATTTTGTCCTTGTATTGTTGCCATAGCCGATCAGAAGCGGTATGCTTTGCATTGCTAATTGCAAATCTATTGTAAGGGTCCTATGGAGAGCGGTTCATATTGGGATAGGCAGAAGCACAGTTTAATAACAATTAGTTAAAAAATAATAAGTCATTTCTATTAACATATAGTTTGCAAATACACATTTAACATTTAAATGATGTAAGAAAGAACTGTTAATTAGTGCCAAAAAAAGACATTTAGTTAACTATTAACACATATTAATACAATATTAGTTAGATTTGCTAAAACATTAACATACAGATTTTATGCAAACAACTAATATTTAATTAATAATGAAAAAACTATTAACTTGTGCCAAATAGATATGTTAGTAACAATTAAGAAATATTAACAAAGGGTTAGGTAATTACTAGTTTGCTATTTATTATGGCACCTTATTATGGAGTGTTACCGAAATGGGAATTACATTTCATGTGAAAATCGTCCTATCCTTATTAGACGTTCTCTGCGGTAAACTACAGTCCTTGTAGGAAGCGTCCATTGTTTTTCCAACCCACTTTAGATTAACTTCCAACAAAATTACGTCTCACTGCAACGATGCGTCATCTGGTGGAAAAACGACTACGTATCGCCAATACTGGAAATGCAGCCATGTTGATGATGATGAATATTTGGTTTTCCTTTAATCCTACTGAATTTGTAATTATGTATCGCCCGTTCTAATTGCTGATACCGAAAGTATGTGCGTGCCTGTGTGCAGGGACGGATCATGGCTTGTGCCAAGTGTGCACGTGCACAGGGGCCCTGAGCCAATGGGGGCCCTCGAGTTAAAAAAAAAAATTGCCATGAATTTAGGCTAGATTATGCCCGGTGCTTCTGTTAATTTGCGGCACAACTGATGGTGTTATGGAACCGCGGACCAAAAGAAAAATAAACTAATTGTTTTCCTGATCAATAAATACTTCTTAATTCATAAAATATAGAGGCATAACATTAGGTGGAAGTGGTAGGCTATAAGTGAAACTGACAAACTGAACCACTCGTGGGTAGGTGAATGAAGTGGATTCCTGCAATGTTCGAAAACTGCATAGCGATTGGATAGCCTAATAAATCGCGACTTGTTGTAGGCTAACAGTAGCTTATATCGTAGCAAATACCCTATAGCGATGCCGATGACAGATAAGCCTACATTTATTTCACTCGTCTCGCTGGAGTGAGCGCATAATGTGGGCTGTTGCGCAAAGAAATCAATTAGGGAGATGATCTGCATCTCCATTACCAAACGCTATAGTTTACTAACATCTCCACTGTTAACGTGAAATATGTCTCCATGCAAGGTAAGCCTAGTGTCAATCAGCAGTGAAGTAAAAACCTTATCATGCAGGTAGCCAATGTTCACGTCACCTGAGTCAGACAAAAAACAGGCCCTGCTTGCTCTGTTAAAGTTTGTATGCCCCTTCCAAACTGCGTTAAACGGGTGTATTTAACAGCCAGAATTTCGAAATTTTCCCGGGGGAGACACCCCCGAACCCCCTGTAATATGATCAACACCACCTCTCACAAAATACTATCAACGTCCCTGCTACCGGTCCGTCAGAAATATGACAACTGTTGTCCGGTCCATTTAATGAAAAAGGTTGGGAACCCCTGCTGTAGACTGTTTGGACTGCAAAGGGAGATTACAGCCTATTAATAAAAACAGCTGCTGGAATCCATTTCTGTGTGGGTCTGAGTTATAATATAGGACATAATGTACTACATTTTAATTGTGTGAAATTGTGTACCATCCTGCGCAGCGACAGCAAACAGGGACACGCTGGCTGCACGCGCACGTCACGTGCACGCGCATGCACAAATGCGCACGTCGCGGTCAGGGGGAGGGGGGGCCTTTTTTGATATTGTATCTGTTTAATCTGTCTCTGCCTGTGTGTGTGTGTATATGTGTGCACCGCCATCTACAGGCCAATGAGTGTACAGTCACTAAATGTACACAAAACATTTTTTAGACCCCCCATGGATGAAATTCTACGAAACTTGGTATACCCCCAGACAATTCCAGGTTAATCATACACATAAAATTTGGTGCAGTTCTGAAAATCTTAACTGAAGAGAGGGGCGATTAAAGCAGAATGATATTGCATTTTCATTTTTTACCGGGGGTGCAAATCACAAATGAGTGATTATGGGCCAGGTTGATGTGGGCCCTTGAGTCCAACCTACCATAACAATTTCTTCATCCTCGGTGCCACGGTTCAGGTAGTTATTTAGGAAAAACTGCATTTTTTGGGTTTCGGGGGGCCTAGCACGGAGGGGGAGTGGCCCCCGGGGACCAAACAAAATTTTTCCGTAAAAGTCTAGTGGGGCTACATACCCACCAAATTTCATGTGCCCCGGTGTTTCGGTGTCCCAGGTATCGTTGACCAAAAATTCAGGAAGTAGATGACGGGAAAAAAAAAAAAAAAAAAAACTTTGATAATCACTCTATGATCATAATTAAAATATATTATTACTATTATTATTATAATTATTATGGAGTGCACCAGAATGTGCAGATATGTACAATAAGAATGAAGTGTTTCCTGGTTCTCTTGTTTGCGCCTGGTGTTCTATATGTTTATTCTTCAAATCTATTTGCCTCCAAATGAGAACAGGATCAAATGAATCAACACAGCGCTGAGATAGGTTATCTCCAGAGATTAGAGGTGTAAAAGCCTCAGAAAGTAAATGTCCAGCCACATATTTGCTCCAACCATTCGCTAAACCAACCACTTTTACATCTCTGCCAGATATAGATAAACTGAAAATATGGAGTGTTAACCCAACAACCATAATCTGACTTGAGACACATATTTTACAGAGTACTGTTAGATGGCCTTTCTGAATTAGCATTTCAAATTAAGAAAATGGCCTGCACCCTTATAGGCTGAAAAATATCAATCTTTTAAGAATTCTGTATCATACATTTGGATTCTGTACACCTAGACAGCTGTACTTAAATGAAGGCTTACCTGCAGATGATGTCGAACACAGCTGTACTGGTCTATGCAAGCAAAGGTCTGGTTTACAAACTCTCTAAAACTACAGAGAATGGAGAAACACTTCCTTAAAAAAAACAGTTCCACTCCACCCTCCTGTGAGAATCAGGTGGGAGGAATCACGCACACACACACACAAGTACTGGACATATCACACACACATAAACTCACAAACACACATACACATACTGGACATACCACACACATAAACACACACACACACACACACACAAATACACCCACAAACTCATCCAAGGACATACCTGTGTCAACAGTTGACTAACAGGTATGAGGTGTGTGTCTTTTGGCTGTTGACTCACTGCAAGACTTTCTATGCAGCACTGTATCATCTGTGCCCCACCTTGTCTCACCTATTGTGACTGGAGCACTGAAGGGAAACGACAGAGAAAGAAGTCAGACCTGTTGGACATTAACATTAACGTTCAGTTCCCTCCCCAACATAAACTAAGCGGAGAGGGGGTCATCCCTATATGTTCCCAAGGCCCTACACATGTATGTCCTCTGATTTACAGGGCAGATAATGGGAACATGAAAAAGGACCCTATGTTCCCCAGTTAGAGGGCCCGTATGTTTCACATAGCACATAATGGGAACCAAGAGAAGTCCAGCTATAATCCTATGCATAAAAATATGATTGGAAATAATTGTGTATGATATGATCTCACAAGCTGCTATCATAATAATAATAAAACACAAACATCTATCATGAATACAGAAGACAACAGAACACATGCCTGCTGCACGGAGGTTGCAAAAGAGGCAGAGAAGTATAGTATAAGTATATATACTCTTTTGATCCCGTGAGGGAAATTTGGTCTCTCTGCATTTAACCCAATCCGTGAATTAGTGACTGCACACACAGTGAGGTGAAGCACACTCTAATCCCGGCGCAGTGAGCTGCCGGCAACAACAGCAGCGCTCAGGGAGCAGTGAGGAGTTAGGTGCCTTGCTCAAGGGCACTTCAGCCGTGGCCTACTGGTCGAGGTTCGAACCGGCAACCCTCCGGTTACAAGTCCGAAGTGCTAACCAGTAGGCCACGGCTGCCCAAGGGTCAAAGGGTCTCCTACAGTGGAAACAAACTCCTCCCCCTTACTACTGTTCGCCAGAGGCATGGGAAAATAAAACTGCATGAGGTTGCATGAATTTGGGAGTGCAACAAACTTTAATGGGGGTATCACATCCAACCCTAGGCATGTACAGTATATGTCTTTTCTTTCGAGTTTATTTTATTTAAGTGACCGAGAGGCTCGTTGTAATAATGATGTTCTCTACTCCATCAGGCCTGAGCATCGGGCGGCCAGCAAACAAGGCTGTTCTCCTTCTGGTGTGTATGTGTGTGTGTGTGTGTGTTGGTCTGTTCTCTCTACGCTCCTGTCACATATCCCAGTGGCTACCAGTGAGGCTGGTTTGGCTGCTCCAGTTTTTCCTCTCTTGGCCCTGCTGCTCTATGCTTGCGGTGTTCCTGAGTGTGTGAATGTGTGTGTGTTTGTGTACCAGTTCAGGCCTGTCTTTTGTTTGTTATTAGCCAATGGCTTGTTGGTTGTTTAGGTGTCCATTCTGTGTAAACTATTTTGATTTGTTGTTGCACTTGTTTGTGTCCTTGTATTTGTTTTATTTTTGTTTGTTTGTGCAGGCTATCAGTTTGGGGAAACTCCCTTTAGTGGTGACTTGTGTCATGTCCAGTGCTGTGCTTACAGTACTACTGTTAACTCATCTCTTTTGGGATGCAACCCCCCTTATCCGAGTTACCTGCCAATAATAAGTAGGCTAACCAGCCTACTGTCTAGTGTCCTGACCTGTGTGCTTCAGTGTACATGTTACCATTGTCTTTGGTGTTACTTAAAGGAGAAATCCATTTCTCAAGGTCACCGAGTACTGTCAGTATGAAAACAACGAAAACAATCGGTTTTACCTAGCTGGAGTTGCTACAGCCAGCAGCTAACGCAAACAGGCAGCTACAGCGCTACACTCTGGGGCTTGAACATGGGAGCTCATGGACATGACACCATTCGACACCAGCGCCACCTCTGGACAACGAGTGTAAGTCTGTTAAAGTTAGTCATTTCCCAAGGATGTGTCAGCAGCACAGGGGCTTGCCGCTGGAGTTCTGAGCGTTAAATGCATTCAAATTATAATAATATTCAGCACACCCATTCTCCATCAACTCCATTGGCTACCAGTTCCGTCCCGGATCAAATACAAAGTACTACTACTCACCTTCAAAGCCCTCCACAACCTTGCTCCCCCCTACATCTGCGACCTCCTGACCCCTTACACTCCTTCCCGCTCACTCAGATCCTCTGACCAAAACCTCTTGGCTATCCCCCGCTCCATCCCCAAACTCTGGAACTCCCTCCCCCAACCTCTTCGTGCCTGTCCTTCTCTTCAAAGCACATCTCAAGACCTTTCTTTTTAATGATCACTTCTCCTTCACACCCAACACATAGTTCCTACAGATAACTTGTCTTTGTTGTATTGTTTTGTTTGTTTGTTGTTGTGTTTCCCTGCCTTCCTACTATGTAAAGTGACCTTGGATTTGAGAAAGGCGCTATATAAAATAAACTTATTATTATTATTATTATTATTATTATTATTTAATTCAATATTCAATTATATATAATAAAACCACTGACAAAGTTCAAAATAGCCTTACACTTCGGTGGTAGTGTCCATAGGGTTCCTATAGATAAACCGAAGTATTGCAAACTTTGAAAGTATACAGCAAGGTTATAATAAGGAGGGTTTCTGAAGGCAACACTTCTGTTCCGGTAGCGTCAAATAACTTTTTCCAGCTTGCAGATATGGCTGAATGTGATGAACGTGAAGTAAGGCAATGTGTTGCTGTTCAAGCGTAAAGTTTGAACCCATTATCAACAACAAATTGACCCCAGGTTGTTTTCACCCTGGAACTTCCCTTTAGCCCTTAGCACCCTAAGCTGTTTTTAGGGCATTTTCACTACCTTTATTCATAAGGATTTATTCTGGTCATTGGTCATTTTTTTTTTTTCAGCAGAGTCTAGGCTATCCACTGCCATCATTTCACTATTTTAAAAATTAAAATATACAAATCATATTATAAAAATTCTTATATTTTGACCTGTATCTCACCACAGCAAGCTCATAGCTCTACATGCATTTCATGTGTGTGTAGGGCTGACTGTCCTGAAACGGGCAATATAATTGCCATGTTGGAGGGATACTCTGGGGCTGAGCAATTTACAGAAATATGTGTTGTGTGATTTACGGAAATAAATGCCATTTTTTTTTTAGCGATGAAAAATGACCATTCTGCGCTCCATATCTGTGACACGAACTGATCTGACCTGACTTGACCCAAGTTTGCCTGTTAGCATGTGTGACTATGGTGTATGCACTCATGATGATTCTCAACTTTTTACTGCATTGCCATGAACAAAGTAAAGGCAAAAAAGATGTTTCTTTGTTGAACAAATTGGGATGCAATGTGAGCCTTGAATTGGATGCCATGCAGGAATTTGCTAGGATCTCAAAACCGGATTATGAACATGTTTTGCCATAGAGAAACACACGATAGCGTTGGATTATAAACAGGCTTTGCCACAAAACAGACAAAAAAAAACGGGAGTAAGTCCAGCTATATGAAGTTATTATTTTGCTGTCACTTCGTCTGTTTTATAACCCAGAAGGATGTATTTGGTATCAAATGATAGCTCTGTGTCTCCTCTTTCATCTAAAATGCGTGGCATATATATCCGATCACGGGTCCGCGAGTAATTACTCCGAGAGTAATGGGTGTGCAGCGTTGGTTTGTGTACATGAAGTTAATATTTTGCAGTCGCTTCGTCTGTTTTTATAAGCCAGAAAGATCGATATCCATGGTACCAATGGATAGCCCTGTTTCTCCTCTTTCATCTGATATGCTTGCCATATCTATGCGATCACGGGTTCGCGAGTAATTCAAACGAGAGTAATGGGTGCGCAGGTGAACGCAGAGAAGTATAGACTGTAAATATGATGCAATTTGATTTAATTTCATGATTTTTTTTAATTTTCATACATGATCGTACAGACAAGTGCGTAGTCTCTTTGGAAAGCCCCACTTCTTCTCTGTCATGCAATAAAGGTTTTATCTCGTTGCGATGAACAGTCATGGAGCAATGTAACAGAGAAGAAAGGGTGTGTTTTTTGGCGCACTTTGCGTCAATCGGGTTCTAAGGGTTAAGTTCTGTGCCAGAGTAGTTCTTATTCTTAATTTGACAAAAAAAAATATTTTTTAACAGCAGACATATATCAGTTGACAATATCGGTTATCGGTCTCCTTGATTAGTAATAATCGGTGTTGGCATTGGCCCTAAAAAAAAATCGGTTGATTCCTAATAACGATATATAATACATGTTTGCATTTGCAAGGAATTTTAATATGCATTTGCAAGGAAAAGTAATTTAGCATAGCCGTGGGGGCAAGGTCACTATGTGGAAGTAAATCATAACTTTCAGCTTTCAGACACTGGTTAGGCTCCAAATATCATTACACCTTTATGCTATTGTGGAAAGGGTCCCTGCAGACAAAACAAAGTATTTTCCTTACTTTACCTTTTTCTATTTTACCTTTGTAAGTTTGTTTTGCAGACAGTGCATGTCCTATTCTCCACAATCTTGCTAGGACTCCTCAATAAGATAATGCACTGTATATTCCGGTACTGTACTTCCGGTGTGGAGTTGAATTGTTTTATTGTTGTCTCGTAGTGCCTTGAAATGGTCGGCACTTGTGTACATACTTGTACTGTAAATGTTCTGGCACGGTTAAAGAGCATTCATCTCGATGATAGAAGAACATGTCACATTTGCTTTGGCAGTCAAAACACGCTTGCATATTCAAATGAAGGCATAAGCTACTGTATACACTGATAAGCTATACACTGCCAGCCTGGCATCAACAGTCTATCAGAAAACCCCTGAGTCACGCATCTGAACCAAGAAGTTTCTGAGAAAACCCTCAGGTGTCAAGTAAGTCAGACTCACAATTTAAACATCCATTAATTATTGTATGTACACAGTGTTGGGAAGGTTACATTTAAAATGTATTCCACTTCAAATTACAGAATACATGCCCTAAAATGTATTTTGTAACATATTCTGATAAATTCCTCAAAGTGAGTACGTATTTTTAATACTTTGGATTACATCCGCATTGTATTACAACCCCAAAATAGAAAAAGTTGGGAGGTTGTGTAACACGTGAATAAAAACAGAATATAATAATCTGCAAATCTCTTTAGTTGCAAAAAGGACACAGACACCATATCAAGTGCTGAAAATGACAAATTTGACTATTTCATGGAAAAATCTGCTTTACAGTGAGGATTGATTGATATATAAACCTATGTGCGACGAAACACTTAGGGCCCTACTTGCACTCAATCGCAATTAGGGTTGGGCACGAAACACGGTTCTAATAACTGCATCGGTATAACAATCGAATAACAACGGGATTTCGATTGCTTCATTTCGTGCTTAAATAAGCGTTTTTTTTTTGTTTTTTTTTTCACGAGGCATCACTGCATGTCATGCGCCATCTCTAACGTCTTGCTCTGATAGCAACACATTCAGATACAGTTAGCTAACATAAACACTGGATGTATAAACCAGAGGGTGCACCACACACAAGTAGACAGTGTTTGACAGCTTGCGTGAGCCCAGGTAGCTTACTTTAAAGCGATATTGCGAGCTCCTGTCAAAATCTAGCAGTGGACCTAACAGCAAAAGGCTATGAAACAACATCAACAGTAGCCTATATGTTACACAATATCCTTGCTAATGTGCTAACTGGCATTTATTTGAAATGTTATCAGCAAAGTTGTAAGGTGAAAACTTTATTTCACGGTGTGTTATAAACAACATGATGGCATGATATTAATCTTTCATGTGCATGAGACCCATATAGCATCACAATGAATATGAAGATCATGTTAAAAGTTAACTGGCAAAACATAAATATGAAGGTTACATACCTGATGTCATTGAGCTGTCAAAGAGGCTACGAAACCATCTCCAGTAGCCTACGTTATCGCTAATTAAACTCAGCTGACTGGTTTTAGCGCATAGTTGCTGTTAAAATGCCTACTAGGCTAGCGCTGGGAATCTAAACACTTCAACACCGACATGTAGCCTAACATGTTAAAAACTATTGCGTGTTATGGGTTAAGACATGAAATTTCTTGAAGCATTTGGGGAACACACTGACTTAACTGGAAAGTAGAGTCCCTGTTAGATTATCTTGCTTGCAAATGCCGTTGTCCATGACCTGGCAGTTCTATGGCAAGCGGTTTTAACATACCTTATGGCAAACCGCCTACACTGGGTAAACTTGAAAGCAGAGCTTACCATTGTGTGTGCATGCGTGGCAAGCTGTTTTAACATTTAAATGTATTATTTGTAGGAGCAATGAGATATTGATAGTAAATATAACAGTTCAATTTCATGTTCAAATTTGTCTTATCAATAAAAAAAGCAATTCATGCTTTAGACTATTTTAATTTAAAACATTTTAAAAACAAAGTACCGGTTCAGGCACCGTTTCGGTACCGGCACCGTTTTAAAAGTATCGATTTAGCACCGGTATCGGATAAAACCCAAACGATACCCAACCCTAATCGCAATTGACTTTGTATACCGATGTATGGATCATTCCTATTTTGCATCCGACTTTTCACTCCACAGACGTAAATTAGGGAATGAACTTGCGCTCAAGGGGGCGGTTCAGCAAAAAGAGGAGGCGTGTTCCGACGCAAATGTTCCCTTGTGTTATTTGCAGCTTCCGTTCATGGGGGGCCACACATTAAATTAATTTATGTTACTATACACCAACTGGCCTGTAGGTGGCCGGAGACAGTTTTCTGTGAATATCTGGAGAACCGTAGGGCCCATCCCATTACCACTTATTTCATGTATAGCGCCACCTAGTTAAAAATTAAAAAGCAAAAAATTAGGTGTTTTCATCACAATATCTCTGGCTGACATGGTCAAAACTGCACGAAATTAAAAGTGTAGGATCATTATGACACCCTCGAATGCATGCCAAGTTTTGTGTACTTTCGTTCATGGGGGGCCTTACAATAAAATAATGTATGTGTACATTTAGTGACGGGCATACACCAACAAATGGATTCCAATGTGATGTCTTGTTAAGTTACAGTATGGGACACTGAAAGACCATGTGCATGGGTACACAAAACTTGGTGGGATCATGTAACCCCACATGGATAGCATGGAACCGTGGATTTTTTTAAGTTTTGATCTGTAGCCCCCGCTGGACTGGACCCCTCGAAGCGGGTGGGGCAGACACAGTTCTCTGTGAATATCTTGAGAACTGTAGGGACTAGGATGAACATTTTTTTTTTTTATGTTTGCCTCCAGGGGTCATGTTAACCCATTTCATGTGCACACATGTGCACAAACAGATACACACACACACACACATACATTCACAGTAATCATAATTATGACACATACTCACACAGTAGACATATGTACGCTTGCATGCACAGGCACATATCGAGGCACACACACAAAACGCACGCGCATTACACGCACACACACACACACACACACACACACACATAACATAAACATGTACATGCACACATGAATTTCTCAGAATTATGAACAGGCAAGATGGAGGTGGGGTTGTATAAAATGAATTTTACATGTGAAATCTATGAACTACAGTAATCATGTTTTGGTACTTGTTGTCTAGCAGATACCAGTGAGAATTGAGTGTGGATAATGCAATTTAGTGAGACAGAATCATATAGGCCTTTCAACGTGATTTATTTTTGTGGAAAAAATGTGCTGGACTGGGCGGCGGTTATATTTTGTACCGCTCTGCGGTACATCTAGTTCAGATGCTATTTTAAGAGCGCATGCTTGGCCATAATGTAACCTGTGCACAACTAGCGCTTGCATAATTTTTCTATTGCATAGGGAGTACGTCTTGGGACAGAGAATTAGACACGAGAGGGGGAGGGTCTGCCAGCCCAGACAGACCTATATCTTCCTCAGTGAGGAGGAATGTAGGCGTAAGCGACGCCTGATCCATCAGGCTGCGACAAATGTCTGCCATCTCCTGGCGTGCTATTTATAACACGCAGTGTAATTCAACGAACATTCGGCATACTGATGCGCTTCAGGTGTTTGGATAGGTCGGGAGGCTCTTTACAGTACAGTCCACAAAAAATCACAGTATTCTTTGTGGCATGTTATATTTCACACAACATTTCCATTAATCATGGATGTGTTGATGACATAAATGAGGAAATATTAGAGGAGTTAAGGACATGTGATGTTGAACTGCATGTGCTGATGCCATTTAACCCAAATGCCCCAGCAGCAGCACGGGAGAGGAGAGCTTATCTGACAGAAGAGCTGCATCGTCTAAAGTGTGGTATAGTGAAGCAAAGTAATCTTGGTCTAATGTTAGACAGACTACACAGCAAAAATATCACCATGCATTCATAACCTCGTGATTCTGTGAGAGTGAGCCCAAAACATCAGAAATATGTTTATATTTATATATATATGTGACATTTCTTTATTTACATTTTGCCAAAAAGAAAAATGCCTGTTGTGGAAACAATTGTGGCAATTTCCTCCCATGCCTGTTTAACCAAAGCACTTCTCTGTCTTTTATGGTCCTGACAAGAAGGTTCGTCTCCTCGGCTGTGAACTGCTCCTGGCGTGCGCCTGGCAAATCAGCCATTATAATAACAATCCGCCATAGAACAAGCGTGCCTGCTTTTAAAGGGAATGTGAGATGACACTCGTTGGTTTATTGCACGTTATGCGTTAAACCACACTAACAGTATGAGTAATGTAGCTACTTCAAATCAACCCATTTTAGATTTGGGTCAGGTGCAAGAGTCATTTATCCCGCCGGTATACAGTAATAGCAACAGCGCCGGAGATCCACCCACAAAGCTACTTGCGTTTGCATTTCAGATCGTCAAGATAGGGCCCTTAATGTCATTACTGTATGTCAAAGACAGAACAGAGATGCTTTGTCTTTATATGCTAAAAGGTAGGACTATGCACAGTAAACAAAGTAGGACTACAGATTCTTTGTAATAAATTTCAACAGCACATGGGGAGTCACATGTCTTTTTTGAAGAACACCACATCTTGTCAAGAAACAAGAACCTGTACTGGCCTAAAACATGCTGGCTGGATATAGGCCCTATTGGCCTACAACAAAACTAATTTTACATTCCCGAGGAAGTTTTCCATTTCAATATAGAAAGAAAGAAAGAAAGAAAGAAAGAAAGAAAGAAAGAAAGAGAGAAAAAGAAAGGAGCGAGAAAGAAAAGGAAAAGAGAAAAATATTTCAAAATTTTTTTTTTTAATTTGAATTTGAAAAGCTTTGGCCTACATGTTATAATGATTTAAAAATGGAACCCAACATATTTATCAGTGCAACTATACTTTGAATACCAGACTGTATTTCAATAGTTACTCATATTTTGTATTTCAAATAAGCAATCTGGAATACATGTGTTGAGTTTCTTCCCAACAGTGCATGTACATTAAATTAGACTAATTCCTGCATTTTTAATTGAATTGTACTTGGTTGATTTTAGAAATGAGTTACAGGTCTCATCATGGGGATGGATGGCTTTTCAATAATTCAACCAGCCTCATGAACGACACCTTTGACCCCTTCTGCACTGATCTGCTGGTGGGTCCATTGGTATGGGCTACCTTCAGTGTGCCCGCTGCATGTGTGGGTGTTCCTGCCAGCATGTGGCTTCCGTGGGCGCTCATTCAGAGGCAGCGCAGTCGCTCATCCAACACCGTCTACATGCTCAACCTCACCATCATGGACTTAGGTTTCAACCTGTTAGTAATTCCTAATATACTCAATTATTTTGTCTGGCATGACTATATCTTTTTCCAAACAGCAATCATTCTGAATGTGCTAAATTACTTTATCTGGCGTGATGCCGTCTTTAACAGCATTGCTGTCTTCTCTTACGCTTTCAATCTGTGTGGACGGCCTCTGTTTATGTCCTGTATCTGTGTGGACGGCCTCTGTTTATGTCCTGTATCTGTGTGGACGGCCTCTGTTTATGTCCTGTATCTGTGTGGACGGCCTCTGTTTATGTCCTGTATCTGTGTGGACTGCTACATGGCTGTGATTCACCCCATCACATATATGCAGATGAAGGACGGGATTTACAGGATCATCATCTGTGCATTGGTCTGGGTTTTCACACTGGTTTATGGGTATTTATTAGGTTTAAAGACATATGTCGTCTTAAGTCATATTAGCCTTCACAGCTCCTGTCATTGCCTACTGTGATCTCTCCATCCTCCACACTCTGAGAAAGCCGGATCCTTCTAGAAGGAGCGACATCCACCCACAGAAACAGAGAGCTCTGCAGACCATCACCAACAGCCTGGTGATGACCCTAGTATCCTACCTTCCTTTAATGATTCTGTTTTCGGTCCAAAGCCTGATAGTCTTGAGCCCAACGGAGTTGATTTGTCATGTGGCTATTCCGTGTGTAATCGCTGCAACAGTTGGAAGCACCATCATGCCACTGCTCAACCTGTGGGGTGTACCAGAAAAGAGTAGTGTTCTCTCCATCGCCTGGCTATGGAATGGAAGCTGGTTTCGATATGCTAAAAAATATGCTTTTTTTCTCGAAATGCAGATTTTTTTTCTCAGAATTTTTACTTTTTTTCTTGCAATTCTGCCTTTATGCAATTCTACGACCTCTTCATTTATGTAGTCCCAGAAACTGGCTTCCATACCTGGCTCTTGTTTCATTTCACAAGGCAAAGCCTGGTCTTAAAGGTGAAGCAAATACAGTGCCTATAAAAAGTATTCATTATTTTATTTTCATTGTTTTAATAAATGGAATCTTTGTCAATGTGGCCTTTTTTTACAATAATTTACAAAAATCCCCTCTAATATCAAAATGAAAGCACATTTCTACAAAGTAATGTTAATTCATTTAATATATAATGCAAAATAAACGATTGCATAAATATTCACTCCCTTAAAGTGACTGACATAAATCAACAGGGGTTCAGGCAATTGGTGCTAATAGTCATTTAGTGAAATGGAGATCGCCTGAGTATAATGAATGTGTATAGTAAAGTAATATAAAGACAAGTGCATCTGGAAGGTCCAGTCACTGGTCAGTCAGTATTCCTGGCTATAATTCTACTATGAGGACAAAAGAACACTCCAAACAACTCAAAGAAAGGGTTGTTGAAAAGCATACATGAGGGGATGGATACAAAAAAAAATTGAGTCACTGAACATCCCCTGGAGTTCATTGAAATCCATCATTAAGGAAGGTAGGAATATCAGACCATCACCACAAACTGAGTGACCGTTCAAGAGGAATAATGGTGGGGGAGGCCACAAAGGCACCTAAGATAACTCTGAAGAAGTTAAAACCTTCAGCAGCTGAGATGTCTATGCATACACCAACTTTTGCCCGAGTTCTTCACCAGTCAAAGCTCTATGGGTGAGTGGCAAAGCACTAAAATTAAGCTTTTTGGCCATCAGACTAATTGTCCGACTAATCAGCGGAGGGGGAAACGAAACGTAAACTTATTGTGATAAACAGAAGCAGCAACACCTGCAAACATCAAAAATGCAGTAGGAAAAATGCAGAAATGTATTTACTGCAAAGGTAGACCCATATAGATTGTTTGCTGACTGTTGATGCTGTTTATTGTCAGTTTGTAAAGTTTAGGCGTAGTAGGAAGTAACGTGAGGAATCTCTAATCAATGTGATTGATAAGGCTGGACCAGTGATTTCAAAGTTATATATAATGCCCGTCGCGATGCAAGTGTTGCAAAAAAGTTTCCCAATCGAGAGTCATCAGGCTCTATTCACTTTGTGAATGAGTTAGGATTTTTCCAGAGCCAACAAAACACCATAACTGCAGAGTAAAATGGCAGTATCCAAATGTGCAAGCCTAATTGAGACCTGCTATCAGCACAGATGATGCTTAAATTGCAGCCAAAGGAGCATCTTCTCAATGGTGACTTGAAGGTGGTAAATATATTCATTCATTATTCATTTTGCATTATATATTCTTAATTAATTAACATTATTTTGTAGAAATCTGCTTTCACTTCAACATTAAAGAGGGGATTTTTGTAAATTATCGTAAAAAGGGCCAAATTAAATTGATCAAGATTCCATTTATAAACACAGTAAAAGTGGAAATATCCAAGGGATTTTATATTTTACTGTGACACTCTCAGGTGCTGCTGTAAAAAGTAAGGAGTCAAGTGTAGTTCTGCTTGTGGAAACTGTCATGGTAACTCCTGCCAAAAGCTCAACCAGCCAGATGATTACAGCAGTGAGGGAGATGCAGGGGAGTTGGATGAGGTTTGTTAAACTGATTAAAAGTGGCGCTTCGGACATAATTATGCTTTTAAATGAAAATTTGACTCGGTACATTCACAAAAACACCTTAGGATGCATTTTGGCGAAAGTTACACTTTAAGTTTTGTTTTGTAATTGTTCAATAAAACCAGCACCCTTAAAAACACCTAGTTAGTAGAGATGTTAATAGAGTTAGTAGAGTTAGTTAAACCGCGGATCGGGCGGATGACGTGAAGAAATATTTTAATAATATTTTAATTAAATTCGGGCAGTTGGCGGTTGAACCAATGAAACGCATCACCCATATACATTAAAACAACCAGCGGATGGCGGGCGGGTGCGGTTTTGAAAATTGGTCAAAAACGTTGGTGAGGACGGATGGCGGATGGATGATAAGTTTTGCTATGCGGTTACGGTTGAAATAATAGCCCATCCGCGCATCTCTACTAGTTAGACATCTCAAAAGCTAATATTGGTCAAAAAAAATGTTCCCCAGTCTCTCTGGGCACACCATACTTCATTGGCTCTCCAGGAGTTTCCCCAAGGATTTGGCCATGGATAAATTGGGAGGTGTTAGACACCTATAGGAACAAGTAGAGAGCTACTGTATTTTTTGCATATTGGCACAATAAATACTTTCCCTAACTGAAAGTTACCAACCAGCATAGCAACCACACTATTTAGCATAGCAACCACCATACCCTAGCAATGCCCCAGCAACCATTCTAATTACCCTAGCAACAACCTAGCAACCACCATAGCAACCAACATGACTACCCCAGCAACCACCATAGCAACTGCCTTATTTTGCTTAGCAACCACTATATATATATATACCCTAGCAACCATCCTAATTACTCCAGCAATACCCTTGCAACCATGCTAATTATCTTGGCAACAACCTACCAACAACCACTATAATGTGACCCTAGCAACCACCATAGCACCAACATGATTACCCTAGCAACCACCACAGCAACCACTTTATTTATGCGTTTGCTTATTGGATGTTGCATTAATGCAGATAAACAGCCAAAATTATATTGCGACATAATACAGAAAATACCACCTTCTTATCTGGGCCTGAGCTTGTTTAAAATGGACTGAGGTAACATGGGAATGGTCCTGTGGGTAGACCTATCAAAATTTGCCATTTGGAAATTTTTTCTCTTTGGAAATCATGGACTCATGTGGGCTAAAGAGGAGAGGGCCTATCCAAGTATTCAACTTATCCAACTTGTTTTAGTGCTCAGTTCCAAACTCAGCATCTATGACGGTGTTGCAGAGCATTAGTGCCTATAGCATGGGCATCTTGCACATTTGGCACAATCGATTCTGAAAGATGTATACAGGTTTTGAGCAACATATACTGCCATCCAGGCAATATCTATTCCAGGGAAGACCTTGAATATTTCAGGAAAACACTGGCAAAATTATTTCTGCACATATTTAAATAGTATTTATCCATAGAGGAAGAGTCCATGTGCTAAAATGGCCTGTCTGCAGTCCAGATTTGTCAAATTAGGTGAATAATGGAATGAAAAACATCACTAAGAATACCCCATACTGTTGAGCAACTGAAAACGTGTATTGGGGAGTAATGGGACAACATTTCATTCTCAAAACTCTGGCAAATAGTCTACTCAGTTCCTAAACATTTACAAAATTGTGCTAAATGAAGAGGTAAACATGCTCCCGTCCCAACATTTTTTGAAACATGTTGCTGGCATCAAATTCAAAATGAACATATATTTTCCATGAAATAGTCCAAATTTTAGTAGATATGTTTTCTGTGTCCTTTTTGCTGCTAAATATGGGTTTACGAGACTTGTATATGATCACATTTTGTTTTGATTTGCATTTTACACAACGTCCCAACTTTTTCTGTTTTGGGGTTGTATTTATTACTTTTTAATCGGTTTACTTCTATGTTCTGATCTTATTGCTTTTATATTGTTTATTAATTGAATTACAGTAATTCACTGTCTTTATCTGAGAGCACTTTTTAAGAACACAAGTAACACATAACTTGGATAGTTTGCCCACATACAGTTGACTTAATAGATGTTAAGATGTTAACAGATGTTAAGTTCAGTATGTAAAATTATGTTGAACAATTACTGAATATCACCATAACCAGACCCAACCCCTAATCTTAACCTCAACCATAAATTGTAGTTATAGTCATTGTCAACAGGTACTTTGTTGGTAATCTGTGCGTGTAGATTGTAAAAAAATACAAATACACAATAAAGTGGGGCCTAGTAAAATGTTACCAGAACACATAGTATTTTCTTTTACTATTACCTCTTTATCACTAAAGGATGTTATTTGTCATTTTATTATATAAAAGCAAATTGGTGAAATTTGCATTTTTACAAAATGACCGTTGGTAGTTCTAGTAGTTTTGACATTCTTGACAGTTCTAGTGTTAGTCCATCATGATTTCTATTTATATTTTCATTCTATGTATACCTATTTTTCTGTAATTTCTTTACTTTTTTGTTATGATCTAATTGCTTATAAATGTTTTTTTTATTCATTCAGATTTTTTATTTTTTATTTGAGAGGTTATGGAATAACACATTTGAGAAAACGTTAATTTCACTCACAGTGTAGTGTGTGAGCCTTGTCAGGTGTCAAATAAAAGTTGATGACAAAAACGTTCCCATTTACTGCCATTTGCGGTTAAATATCTGTTATTCAATCATAAAAACATTCTGAGATGGCACATTCTCTTTCTCATAATTTGACACATGGCACATTTGAGGATGGCACATTTGTGTGGGTTATGACAACACACCTGCATATCCAAATTAAGGCTCGGCACCAACAGTCTATCAGAAAACCTCCACCAAGTCATGCTCCAGAACCAAAAACTGTTGTCACAAGCAATGCAGCCACACTATCAGAAACACATTAAGCAAACTAGATATGCAAAGCAGAGAACATAATCCAAATCACATCACACACACAGACACACACCTTGTCAGAACCATTAGTGTCATTTATGTCCATGGCAAAATGAAAAACAACAAACTGAGCACCTAATTTCAGGGGCTATGAATAAAATAATTGATTTGCTGGATTATACTAACTTAAACATTTATTACAAAAAATTGTTGGCCTGCCCAGAAGCATGGGGCTACTATGTAAAAGGTTACATAGAATCTTTTCAGTTTTACAGTAATTTTACAGTTTGTGGTTGTATATTCTTAATTGTGGAAGATAGAATGAATGACATGTGGAAATGATTATCCCTCTGGGGACCTTATCTAAGACTCTATCTAATCAGATCAATTTGCTATAGAGGCTGTCAATGGAACAACAATGTCAGTGATTTACAAAGTCATCTATAGTATAACACTGATAATAGAAACACTCAACAGCTTATTGGATTAAAAAAAAAACGTACTACCACTGTATTTCAAATGTATTTTACAGTCTCATATGGGATATTCTAGTGGACTTTACCGTTAATAGAGCTTGAGAGGACACACAAACAAGGAAGGATTGTATAATTGTGTTCAAAAACACAGATTTGAGACAGGGCTAAAAGTCAAATCCAGAAGTGGAAAAGTCTGGCTTCAGACAGTGAAAGTCCTACCAGGTAAAGCTCACAGAATAATTACTTTATAATAATAACCCATGCCAGAATATGTTTCAGCTGCGGCAGTCTGGCAAGCCATATCACAGTCTCAAATAATAACTGTTTCACATGGGAGAATATAAAGGCATGAAGATATATCTTGTGAGTATATATATAATTGAAGTCCATTCATCGTGGTGACACAAGAATAGGTCACATTTGTCTATGCTGTGATAACACACCTGCATATTAAAATGAAGGATAAGACCTTTCACTGTCAGCCCAGGATCATTAGTCTACCAGAAAACCTCCACTGAATCACGCTCCAGAACCAAGAAGCTTCAGAGGAAAAGTGTCAAGTAAGTCAGACTCACAACATGATGTCCATTAGATATTGTATGTACACACATCATTATTACTCAGTTACACTCTTATTGTTTGATTTCACAAATGGGTTTCAGGTCACATCATGGAAGAAGATAGCCATCTCTTAAATTCAACTAATGTCATGAACGACATCTCTAACTTTGACCTATTCTGCACTGATCTGCTGGTGGGTCCATTGGTATGGGGTATCTTCAGTGTGTCCGCTGCATGTGTGGGTGTTCCTGCCAATGGGTGGCTTTTGTGGGTGCTCATTCAGAGGCAGCGCAGTGGCTCATCCAACAACGTCTACATGCTCAACCTCACCATCATGGACCTAGTTTTCAACCTGTTAGTAATTCCTAATGTACTCAATTATTTTGTCTGGCATGACTATATCTTTTTCCAAACAGCTTTGTTATTTTACTCTTTCAACTGGTGTGGACGGCCTTTGTTTATGTCCTGTATGTGTGTGGACTGCTACATTGCCGTGGTTCTCCCCATCACATACATGAAGATAAAGAACGGGAGGTACAGGATGGTCACCTGTGCATTGGTCTGGGGTCTTACTCTGGCTGTTGGGTGTTTCATTATTGTTCTAACTGCACCCATAGTCACCCTAATCGCACTATGTCTTTCAGCCTCCATCATTGTCTTCTCTAATTTGTCAATCATCTGTGCTCTGAGAAAGCCAGATCCATCAGGAAGGAGTGACATCCACCCACAAAAACAGAGAGCTCGACAGACCATTGTTAATAGCTTGGTCACGACCTTTGTGTCCTATTTTCCTCTAATGACTATGCTTTTACTCACCTTTCTGATGGAATTGAGCATACAGTGGTTTTGTAACGTAATGTTTCCCTGTTTTATGTTTATAACATTTGGGAGCACTGTCATGCCTCTGCTCTACCTGGGGAATCTGGGATGTCTAAAGGATATCAGGTTGATTTGTGCCAGGAATGAGTAAACCAAAATGATCTTAATACTGTGTAAGCCAGTAGTTGGCTAGGAAATTACCCAATTACCACTTCTCTCCCAGGAAGATATTGAGAAATAAGTTCATTCTTTTGTCACTAGAGCACCCATATTGCTTCAGGTCTTCCTGACAAAGTGACAAATAAGTTGCAGGCACTTTGACTAAGAATAGTGAGAGAGCCATCACACTTCCCTGTCCATTTTTAACTGACTTTTTCTTTAACTTTTTTGCTTAATTTATATAGATATACTGTAGTAATTTATATAATCATTTATTATGTAATAATTTACAGCCCTGAAAGATGACTTTGACCCTGACCTTAAGGCCACACTGGGAAACATACCTCTTCAGCCTACATTCTTTTAATAATTTTAAACTTTTGTTGGATTTACTACTATTATTCTCTAAGTCAATGATTACTTCTATTTTGTTTATGTATATTTTTGTCTTCCTCTTTGTCCTTTATTCTATTTTTTTTTTTCAAATCTGTTTATTTATGTTCATTTTTTGTATTTATTTGTATATGGTACATGAAAATGCAGCTATAGAAATGTGGAGAATGCAATGCAATCAAGCAGTTTGGGCGTTGTCCAGGCACAAGCCGGCAGCAGAGCAAAATGCTCTGGAGGCTACCTCCGAGAGACCGAGAGAAAAACAGATGTGCGTTTAAAAGAACGTGTGAACTTTCAACGACGCATGGAAGCTACCCTTATTTTAGAGACTGTTCACATGCCTTTCTTAAAGGAGAATTCCGGTGTTATATTGACCTAAAGTGTGTTGAAACATGATACCGAGTGTGAACGTATGTCTCATAGCTCACCTCGGCTTGTCCCCAGCACTCAGAAATCTGGCGCTAGTTAGCCAATGCTACCAACAGTGTTTCGTTGCGGTGCCTCGGGCATTGGCCTAGCAATGCAAATAAATCACTGTTTTACACCATTTACGAGGCTCAAAGTAGCTCCATACTTAATTGGTAGACTTCCGAGGGCCTTGACATTTAAAACGAGACATGGAGAAGAGACATGGAGACAAGTTATTTAACTAGCACACAGAATAAGATAACCAGACCTCCTGGTTTAACCGGGACAGTCCCGATTTTAAGTTGTGTGTCCCGAGTCCCGACAAAAGCCTATCGGTTACGCTAAAATGTCCCAGTTTACACTAACCACTATTAAAGTGTGGTCTTATTATAGCCCAATCATTAACTAAACCCATGTAGAAAGATTATAGCTTGAAGCATGTGTGTCATTCAGTCTGCATAACATTATTGCAATGCCTCGTCATATCTGCCACGTTTTTAACGGTTAGGACAATGCTGAAGAGAAAGCCATCATTCTCAAAATAACCTATGGCCGAGTTTTGTTTTCAGATGTTTTCATGCATTTCTGAATAACGGGTAAAGAATGTTTAGGAGAAACTATCATACATCCTCAAATTATGGCTTTTATTTACTCAGGCTGCACAAAGCACAGGCCTTTATTTGTATTCGAGGGAGGCTTGTATTCGAGGCAGGGCTTTATTTCTTACGTGCGTTTTACTGTGAGACATGCATTTCGTTTGGAGCAGCGGCTATCAAAAGCAGAAATGCCTGACCTGTCACAAGTTCACCTAACTCCCGATCTCATTCTAACCCTAGTGCGCCCTCTCGCGGCTGTAGACGGCAATGTTTCATGTATGGTTAATGTTAATTCAAACTGACATTTAAAAACAAATTATATAGATTTTGATATATAAGTCGCACCTGACTGTAACCAAACTATGAAAAAAACTGTATTGTCATTGTAGTACAAGTAAAAAGACAACGAAATGCTGTTTGTGTCTAACCAGAAGTGCAAAAAAAGCAGAAAAGTGCAATGTGAGACAGGTAGACAGGTAGGTCATAGACAGGACAAGAAATATAGTGAGTGCAGTGTAGACAGTAGCATATGAGTTGGTTTACAGAAGGTGGTTTAGAGTAGTATAAATTAATACAAATATGTAATATGAACAATATATGATATTAATACATATGGCTATGTAATATGAACAATGTATGAGCAACAGGTACAGATATGTGCAATAGTGGCAGTAGTAGTGTATAATTGAAGTAGTAGTATATAACTAGAAAATGTAATTTCGAGGAAATTACCAGTGCATGAAAATATAAACATACTGTATAACATAAAATGCAAAACAAACTTTTATTTGGAAACAGTTGGCAGGAGTCATAGTTGATAACAACTGACAGTTGAAATGGCTGAAGAGTTAAATTGTTGAGTAGTTTAAGTAGTTAAATTATTTAATAGTGAATTATTCTAGTGAGGACATTTATTTTGAAACAGTTGTGGGCAGAGGAAATAGTTGAACAGGATCTGTAGTCTTAAGAGAGCCAGATTGTATGCTTAAAGCCTGAGACAGAGTAGGCCTATATAGTTTAAAAGTTAAATGTAGATGGATGTTGATAGACAGAAAGTTGAATGGATGTTGATAGGCAGATTGTTTAATAGATGTTGATGGGATAGTTTAAAGAAGCCCTATGCCGGTCTGGTTATTCCTTCGCTGTTTCTGGGTTTTTGCCTGATTTGGGCTCGCATTTTTCATGACATAGCTCCCCCTGCAGCTTAGCAAGTGACTGCTAGGCTAAACCCCCACTAGCTAGCGAGCTAGCCATCAAGAAACCAAGCTAAACACATACAGACACATACACAATAAAACGGTCGAGCAAACACATTGTTCAAGAGACCATCAAATCACATTACAAAAACGAAGTTCACCCAAGGGTAGACTACTTACAATTTCAACAGCAACAACAACAAACAAAATCTAGAGGAAACACCTGTATGTCTGCTTTCAATGCACATCCCCTGTGGATCCAACTTTAAAGCCCCATTGACATACGGTGATCTGCCTTTATGCACAATAATTTCCTAATTTTCAGGTCTCAATTTGATTTATATTGTTTTAGTCAACTCTTTCAGACTCTCAGGTGAGAGCTCTTTACTGCAGTGAACTATAGACCTTTCAGAGATAACATAAGGATGTTGTGTGAATGATTTTTTTTCCAGCAGTCTAATGTTTTTTTTTTATTCATTCATCAATGACTATTCATCACACGCCCTGTTACTCTATACCAGGCACTGAATATATTTCTGCGACATTATTTACATTTCAGAGGAGATTCACTTCTTTTTACTTTGCCATGGTGTACAGTACAGTGTATAGTGTATACACTACAGACAGCGCTGTGACCACACAACATCAACTAAAAAAGAAAAACTGGGTTGTATGTAAAATGTAGAAGTTTGTGTTTAAAGTATGATCTAAATATCATGTCTGGGTAAAAACAATATTTCACAGAAATGGACAATGATGGAATCGTTTCAAATTGTTTCAAATGGTTTTGAATAACTGGAACTTAGACATGTAGGCAGCAAAGCTTCAGAATAGCAAACTAAATAAAATAAATACATAGATAAAATTTTGTTAACGTGGGAACTTGTGTTTCAGTGACAAACTTGGGTAAGTTAAGTCAGAGTAAGTGTAAGTATAAGTATAAGTATATCTACTCTTTTGATCCCGTGAGGGAAATTTGGTCTCTGCATTTATCCCAATCTGTGAATTAGTGAAACACACTCAGCACACAGTGAACACACAGTGAGGTGAAGCACACACTAATCCCGGCGCAGTGAGCTGCCTGCAACAACCCAACAAGGCACCTAACCCCTCACTGCTCCCCAAGCGCCGCTGTAGCAGGCAGCTCACAGCTCCTGTTACGATTATGGGCTTTTTTTCTGTTTACCTCTAGAGGTCGCCAAATCTTGTGATTCCCTTTGCTGTGGTTTTCCTACCTATCCTAATTAACCTGTTAACTGACCCACCTGTTCTCTGTTTATCAGCCATGTGACTTGTTTAGCCAATTCCCTCACAGTATTTAAGCTGGTCTTTTCACATTGTCTTTGTTGAGTCTTCACTGAACTTTATCCTGTCTGTTCGACCCTGACTTCGGATTACCCCTTTGGATTATTCTGCCTGCATTCTCTGCGTCGTTGGAAGAATTAAGAACTGTAATTTTGTTTTGTTTTGTACACGATCTTCTGTGCTTTTTGGGACTTTGCCTTTTTGTGGAATAAACTCTTAACTATACTATCTGCTGCTTTGCAATTGAGTCACACTTAAGTTCCTGGTAGTTCAGGGGATTGTTCCAGGGCTACCATTCCGGAGACCCAGGTTCAAGACCTGAGTGTAACAGCTCCGGGTTACTGTGTGCTTTACCTCACTGTGTTCACTGTGTGTGTTTCACTAATTCTTGGATTGGGATAAATGCAGAGACCAAATTTCCCTCACAGGATCAAAAGACTATATATACTATACTATACCCTTACATGTATATCCTACTCCAATCATTTGTAATCCTGAAGTGTTTGCTGAAAGATGAAACTTTGGATTGCCCCTCAGAATTTAAACAGAGCGTGTGTTCAGAGCAAAAACATACTTTGTTTATTATGTTTGGTTTGAATGACTGATTGTGCTTTCCAAATATCTGCAGACACATTTACCTTGGTCAGGCAAAACAGAGGTTTTCACAAGCATCACAATAATCTGACACCTCATGATCTTGTTTGTTTTAGAGTAATGGCCTTTGGAACAAAACAGCACCACCTTTGCATAACAATTTGCATTGATTCCAAGGGGGAAAGAATTTGCAGAGGCTCTCAGGTTGAAAAAGTATTAAAAAAAAGCCTTTAATTTATCATGGCAAGAACTGGTTAAAAGCACATTGATTATTTCCTCTGAAGCCAAACCTTCCAAAGATCAATACACTTTGCGAAGCTGTAATTTTACTTCTGGTGTTTCTGCTGGCCATAACTGAAACGTTATAATTGATAATTCTGGCCTTTCTGTCAGTAGACTGTTTTAATGTTAGCTACTGTATATTAAAAAGGCATGTGTTGCATGTGCTTTTGGCTAATGTTGGCTGATGTCTTAGTGAAGTAACCCCTTCAGGAGTGTTTTGTTGCACTTGTAGCAGTGATTTAACAAACATTTTGGGGGCGTATAGCAATAAAGCCGTAGAGGCACCCTAAGCGTTTCTACCTTTTCTTCTCTTTTTTCTTATTTTTCAACCATGGGGCCAAGGGGTGTCTATGGCAGCCAGGGGCGGTTTTTCATATGGTCAGTATGGGCGGCTGTCAGGGCGGCATCTTGCCAAGGGCGGCATGAGCACTCGCAAAAAAAAAAAAAAAGAATCAGTTTTTTTAGCTTTCATTTGAGCTAATCAGTTTTCTATCACACATATGCACATCGATCATATGTTACCGTTTGGGGAGTGGGCGGCGCCCTATATAGGCTACTTTGCAGGCGCCTGTGCTTGCTGCTAAGCAGGTCTCACACACACAGAAGTTGAGAATTTAAAGGAGGAGGGGCAGCCGGGGGATTCACCCCTGGAGCATGTCTCCCTACTGGAGCGGGGAATGTCGCACAACTAACGGAATTAGTAGGCAAAAGTCAGTCATACTACGACTTGCCTCCAAAACAGCACATTTCATACAAGGTAGGACCGTAGCCCATAGAACCGTCAGGTAAAAAGCTGATTCATTTCATTTGGGACACTGATCAGTGGAACAGTCCCCTGATTCATTTCACCAAATTTCATGTCTGCACCACAAGCGCTCTAGCCCCACCAATGGGTAAAAGTTCGAGTTGCATCCATGCACATAACTTTTGAACATTGTGGCCATTTTTCAAAAATGACAGCATGTTGGAATCGTTGGATCAAGCCGAGCTCAACGTGCTGCATGACATCAATTTCCGTCATATTGCATTTTATGGAAAACACAAGAAAGTTTTCACAGGTCACACACATTTTGTCCATTCTCGATAAGAAATAAAATGTTGATGTGATATGATTTTATTTTACCTTTATGGAGGGGTCATTCATTGTTTACCAGCCTGCTGTAGTGGTGCTGACACCGTTTACCACCGGGGTAAGTGGTGGGGGGGTATGGGGTGTGATCTTCCTCACTAAAATGACCAAGAATACAGAGACATGTGACACTATGAGCAAGACTGTTTCCAAGTAACTCATCTCCTATGTAGGAACCATTATGCAGAGGTATATAAAACATTAAAAAACAGGCGTGAGTCTATGCTGCACACCTATATGGGAGAGGGGGGAGTTTAAAATATGGTCATTGTTTATTATGAAGACAGTGGAGAGGTGTGTATAATTGTGAGTATTCAGCTGTTGCTGCTGATGTTCTCTAACCTGGCAATAGCCAGATGAATTTCGCTCCGCCTAGCTCCACTCATCCATCTGGAACCGATCCATTGAAGTGTTGCTTCAGAAGGCTGGGCCTAATCAAAAAATGCTTGCATATGATTGAATAAGCCACTTGTCCGTCATCTATTGACGTGCTACTTCAACCACTCACATCGAAGCCAACCCGTGACGCTAATAACAGACTCACAGTCGCTTCTACGCTATGTCACATCTATGAAACTCCTCCGCCCTGCCCTGATTGGCTAAACCATAAAGTTGGTTGGAGAAATCACTCAATGGAAGAGGTCCCAGATGGATGTGAGTGAAGCTAGGCGGAGCTAAGCGGAACGACATTCATCTGGCTAGGGTCAGGTTAGATGTTCTCCTTGTCTTTGAAGACTGCCTCCTGTTACAGTATGTTAAGGGTGACATCATGCTCATTATGCAACACCCACTGGCCTGGCTGCTCTTGGTAGTCTGGCCTGTCATCATCCAATCTGACTTATTGGACATTGATGTTGGTGTGATTTGATTTGATTCAAACTTTATTGAGAATTCAAACTTTATTGCCACACTGCTAGAGGTGCCGACATTTAACTATTATATTGGTTTTTTTTTTTGTATGTCGCTTTTGACAAAAGTGTATGCCAAATTTTTACTTTGATTTTTTATTAAATTACACTCTTCCAGGTCGCATCATGGAAAAATATGGCTATTCCTTAAATTCAACCAATGTCATGAACGACACCTCTAACCTCTGACTTATTCTGCACTGAACTGTTTGTGGGTCCATTGATTTGGGCCATCTTCAGTGTGCCCGCTGCATGTGTGGGTGTGCCTGCCAGTGTGTGGCTTCTGTGGGTGCTGATTCAGAGGCAGCGCTACAACTTGTCCAACTAGATGTACCACCGAGCGGTACAAAATATGACCGCCGCCCAGTCCAGCACATTTTTTCCACAAAAATAAATCACGCTGAAAGGCCTATATGATTCTAACTGTCTCACTAAATTGCATTATCCACACTCAATTCTCACTGGTATCTGCTAGACAACAAGTACCAAAACATGATTAGTTCATAGATTTCACAACCCCACCCCCATCTTGCCTGTTCATAATTCTGAGAAATTCTTGAATTGTGTGCATGTGTGCGTGTACATGTTTATGTTTATGTGTGTGTGTCTGTGTGTGTGTGTGTGTGCGTGCTTGTGTGTTTGCCTGCGTATGTGTGTTTGTGCATGTGCATGCATGCGTACATATGTCTACTGTGTGAGTATGTGTCATACGTATGATTACTGTGAATGTATGTGTGTGCGTGTGTATCTGTTTATGCACATGTGTGCACATGGAATGGAGGCAAACATACGGAAAAATTGGTCATCCTAGGCCCTATGGTTCTCAAGATATTCACAGAAAACTGTGTCTGCCCTACCCTCCTTTCGGGGGGTCCAGTACAGCGGGGGGTCTACAGATCAAAACAAAAAAACGATGGTTCCATGCTATCCATGTGGGGTTACATGCCCACCAAGTTTCGCGGTACCCCGTCTTTCAGTGTCCCGAATCCTTGTTGGTGTCACGGTCACTAAATGTACACATAAATTATTTTATTGTAAGGCCCCCCATGAACGAAAGTTCACAAAACTTGGCATGCATTCGGAGGGTGTCATAATGATCCTACACTTTCAATTTCGTGCAGTTTTGACCATGTCAGCCAGAGATATTGTGATGAAAACACCTCATTTTTTGCTTTTTAATTTTTAACTAGGTGGCGCTATATATGAAATAAGTGGTAATGGGATGGGTTGACATGCCCCCTTAAGACCAGAATACAAAAAAAGGTGGACCTCCTAGGCCCTACGGTTCTCGAGATATTCACAGAAAACTGTCTCCGGCCACCTACAGGCCAGTTGGTGTATAGTAACATAAATTAATTTATTGTGTGGCCCCCCATGAACGGAATTCCACGAAACTTGGCGTGCATTCAAAGGGTGTCATAATGATCCTTCCAATTTCGTGCAGTTTTGACTATGTTAGGTCACAGATAACTGCGATTACAACCAGGGCTTTGAATCGGTTCAAGGAACGAAAACGAAAACCGGGAACTTTTTGTATTTTACAGGGAACAGAAACGAAACCGGAAACGTTATTATTTTTTATGTTCTGGAACAGGAACACTTATTTAAAAATAATGGTAACCGGTTTTATTTCGTTCCTCAAAGTTTTCGTTGCCTAATTAACTAAAAAAAAAAAAGTAATTATTTTCCTGCGCACGTTACCCTGACGGCTGAGGTTCACTTCCTGTGTGACATCACATCAGACATTCGCTGACTGAATGGAGAGAGAGCGGTGGATTACAAAGTCTCCACTCCACATCTTAAATAAGAGGTAAATTACGATCCATCGTTAATTAAAACGCTCATTCCAAACACAATATCAATAGCTATATTTGTCGACTCCATCGCTAATGATGGACTAGCTTAACATTTGGCTAAATGGCTTTTCCCCGACAGTTGGAATTTGTTGTTGCCCGAGTGGCATAACCACGGTCTTAATAATGTGGTTACGTTTGTGTGGAAATTTTCTCTTTTTAACAATAAACTACACATTTCAAATAATTGTAAGCCTATTTAATTATTATTATTATTAATAATATAATTATTATTATTTAATAATGGTTGTAATATTATTACATTTGGTTTAAGCAGGATGAGAAAGATGTGACATAATTCTATAGCATTAAACAGTTGACAGGAACGAAATTAACCGTTCCGGGAACAGTATTGTTTTGTTCTAACCGGTTCAGGAACGTCAATTTATTGGTGGAACTCATAACCGGAAACGTTATAATTCCGTTTCTGTTCGGAACTGTCATGAGCTCTCTCTCTGCCTGGTAACACGCGCTGATTAAAGTCTGATGACCTCCACCTGTTCCTGCTCTGCTCTGCCTCACCCTCGTTTACCTACCAGCTGCACTGCATTCACCACTCATCATGCCCGGTATATAAAGCCTTGCTTTTCAGTCCACACTTGTCAGATCGTCTGCAAACCCGCACCAGTTACCTGCCTGTCTTGGAAAACAACTCTGACTCTTTGCCTGTGAACCCAGACCCGCTCGACTACTTCTTTGATCTCCAGCCCCGGTAATCTTGACCTGCCTTCCGTCTCTCTTCTACGAATACAGCCTAGCCCTTGACTGTACTGCTGCTTCGTTTCAATTGCTGTTGTGTGTGTTTTCCCCAGGACTTCCCGGATCATCCAGCTCCTGCCATTGCTGCTCGGCTATTGGGGGAACACACACACGCAGACTCTTGGAACTCCCGGAACCCCTGAAACCCCCGTAACCCCCAACCCTTAAATAAACATTCTAACGTGACGCTTTTGTGGTCCTCGTCCTGTTTGGTGTCTGACAGGAACGAACCGATTGGGGAAAAAAGCCCTGATTACAACACCTCATTTTTACTTTTTTGTGTTTAACTAGGTGGCGCTATACATGAAATGAGTGGTTATGGAATGGGTTGACATGGCCCCTTAAGATCAACATACAAAAAAAAATGGTCCTCCTAAACCTTACGGTTCTTGAGATATTCACAGAAAACTGTGTCTGCCCTACCCTCCTTTCGGGGGTGCAGTCCAGCGGGGGGGCTACAGATCAAACGAAAAACGATGGTTCCATGCTATCCTTGTGGGGTTACATGCCCACCAAGTTTCGTGTACCCCGGTCTTTCAGTGTCCCGGGAATCCTTGACGGAAATTTGGACATGCGAAAAAGAAAAAAAAAAAAATCTGACTAAACCTATATGACCGCCGCTTCGCTGTGCGGCGGTCATAATAACATCTACATGCTCAACCTCACCATCATGGACTTACTTTTCAACTTGCAGTTAATTCCTAATGCATTCAATATTTTTGTCTGGCATGACCTTATGTTTACATGGGTAGGTGTGATCTGTTACGGTTTCAACATGTGCGGACGGCCTTTGTTTATGGCATGTATTTGTGTGGACTGCTACGTGGCTGTGGTTCACCCAATCACATACATGAAGATGAAGCATGGGAAATACAGGATGGTCGCATGTGTATCGGTCTGGGTTTACACACTGGCTTGTGGGTATTGCAATAAGTACAGCTCTGGTTTAGTCATCACAGTCACTCTAGGTGTTTCAGCTCCTGTCATTGCCTTCTGCAATCTATCTACCCTCTGCACTCTGAGAAAGCCTGATCCGTCAGGAAGGAGTGAAGAAACAGAGAGAAACAGAGAGCTATGCAGACCATTGTCTCAACAGCCTCATCATGGCCACAGTGTCCTACCTTCTCCTCCACTTGTCGTACAGACTGGACTGTACAACCGTAGTGGTGATGAGTTTCGCTGTAATGTGCTTTTTCCAAGTTACATCCTTGCAACATTAGGGAGTACCATCACCATGCCTCTGCTCCACCTGGGGAATCTGGGGAGCCTAAAGAGTATCAGGCTGATGTGTGACAGAAATTAGTGAATTACAAAGTATCTGTCCACTGCTGTTGCAGTTCACAAGCCAATCATTGGCATGGAAATGAAGGCAAAAGTGCAGAATAGTAGAGCACTTCTGTCTCAGTCAGATAGCGAGAAATTAGTACCTGCATTTAGCACTAGCAGGGTTTCTGGGTTTCCCAAGAATAATGTTCAGTCTAATGCAGGCACACATGTACAACTTTGTTTTGAAAAGTGCTATATAAATAAAGATTATTATTATTATTATTATTATTATTATTATGTACAAACTAAGAGGGCAAGAGGCCACACATCCATTTTAAAACCCCTTCATCACTCGGTTGTTAGTTTTAAAAGTGATTAAAAATATCCTTTTATTACTTTTCAAATCACCCAATGGATTTGTATCTGTATGTCTGCTTTCAATGTACATCCACTGTGGATCCAACTCTGAAGCCCCATTGCGTGAAAAACAATGCTTGAACGTTCTATTTGGTTCCCAATCTACTTCCTCTGCATATGGAATGTTAAAACGGAAGCCTTGTGGGGCCAACTATGATGCTGATAATGGAACTTTCTTGAAAGGGTCTATGATTAGTTAGTTGGCCCCTTGTGGGGCCAACTATGATGCTGATAATGGAACATCATAGTTAGTTAGTATCTAACTATGATGCTGATAATGGAACTCTTGAAAGGGTCTATGGACCCTTTCAAGAGAGTTCCATTATCAGCATCATAGTTGGCCCCACAAGACTTCCTTTTTAACATTCCATATGTTATCTTAATGCAGAGGAAGTAGATTGGGGCCCAAATAGAATGTTCAAGCATTGTTTTTGTTTTTATTGTTGAAAGGGTCTATAATTTCCTCGTTTTCAGGTCTTGATTTATGTTGTTTTAGTCAACTGTTTCAGACTCTCAGGTGAGAGCTCTTTACTATAGTGAACTATAGACCTGTCAGAGATAATATAAGGATGTGAATGATGTGAATGATTTTCTATCAAGCAGTCTCATGCTTTTTTCATTCATTCATCAATGACTATCCTTCGCATGGCCTGTTACTCTATACCAGGCACTGAATATATTTCTGCTAGCTGGATAAAAACTGATACATTTTGGAGCAGATTCTCTTATTTTTTCCTCTGCCTTAGTGTATAGTGATTGCACTACAGACAGCGCTGTGACCACACAACAATATCAACTGAAAAAAAAAAAAAATCTGGGTTATATGACTGTTAACATGTAACAGTTTGTGTTTAAAGTATGATCTAAATATCAAGTCTGAGTAATAATAATATTTCGCACAAATGAAAAATGTTGGAATGTTTGTTTCAAAGGGTTTTGAATAACTGGAACTTAGACATGTAGGCAGCAAAGCATAAGAATAGCAAACCAAATAAAATAAATACATGGTAATCATTTTGTGTATGTGGAAACTTATTGTGTTTCAGTGACAAATTTGGGTAAGTGAACTCACTGCTGATTACGCCCCTGAAAGTTGTAAGACAGGAAGGTCGGAGGCTGGTTGACACATTCTTCTACCAACATGAAACCATTTGGATTTTTTCTTGTGTTATTCTGTGATAACTAGTATGTATTTTAACCACATACTTGGACCTACCCCCCAGCAGACATTTGACAAAAGTCATTCTTATATTCCATTCCATTCTTTTGTTTGCTGAAAGATAACACTTTGGATTGCCCCTCAGAACAAAAGCAGATATATAGATATAGATAGATAGATAGATAGATAGATAGATAGATAGATAGACAGATAGATAGATAGATACTTTATTGATCCTCAAGGGGATATTCAAGAAAGAGTGTGTCAAGAGCAAGAGTGTGTCAAAAGCAAAAATGTTGATGCCGTAAAATGTCTTTCATTTGTTCTGTTTGATTTGAATGACGGATTGTGCTTTCCAAATATCTGCAGACACATATACCTTTGGCAGGCAAAACAGAGGTTTTCACAAGCATCAATCACAATAATCTGACAGTTCACATTCTTGTTTGTTTGAGTGATAGCCTTTGGAACAACGCTTTTGCAAAATCATTTGCATTGATAATTTCCTCCAGAATTTATGAAGCTAAATCCTTCAAAGATGAATACACTTTGCAAAGCTGTAATTTTACTTGTGGTGTTTCCGCTGGCCAAGTGTAACTAGAACGATATAGATAACTCTGGCCTTCTGTCAGTAGACCGTTTTAATGTTAGCTACCGTAAATCCTCAAATTATGGCCGGGATTCCATTTATAGCCGAGCCTCGGATAATAGTCGGGGACTTGGTCAATTCGGAGAAATAAAGGCCGGCCCCCAAATACAAGCCGGAGTAATAATTGCCTACAGTAGGGTACAGTACAGTAGTCCATGAGCACTAGAAGACATTCTTTCGATTTAACTCAATGCAATAAAAGAGCTCTTTAATATTTTATATTGTTGGTTGGTTTAACACTGTTGCCAATGTTTAACACTGTTGCCAATGTCTTTGTCCATGGGGTGTCTATCCTAGCCCACAGAACCGTCTGGTAAAAGTCCCCTGATTCATTTCACCAAGTTTCATTTCACCAAGTTCCTTGTCTGCACCTCGAGCGCTCTAGCCCCACCAATTGGTAAAAGTTAGAGTTGCATCCATGCACATAACTTTTGAACGTTATGCCCGTTTTTCAACAATGACCGTGCTGGACTCCTTGGATCAAGCCGAGCTCAACACACTGCATGACATCAATTTCCATCATATTGCATTTTTTTGCCACATTGTATTTTATCAAAAATTAGTGATAAAACAACATTTTCACAGGTCACACATTCTGTCCATTCTCCATAAGAAATAAAATGTTGGTGTAATATGATTTTATTTGACCTTTATGGAGGGGTCATCCAATGTTTACCAGCCTGCTGCAATGGTGTTAACTCCGTTTACCCCTGATGAGATTGGGGACAGCAGGCGGGGTGGTTAGGGGTGTGATCTTCCTCACTAAAATGACCAATAAAAAGAAACATGTGACACTAGTGTGAGCAAGACTGTTTCCAACTAACTCATCTCCTATGTAGAAACCATTATGCAGAGGTATATAAAACTTTAAAAAACAGTAGGCGTGAGTCTATGCTGTACACCTATATGGGAGAAGGGAAAGTTTGAAATATGGACATTTACTATGAAGACAGTGGATATTTTTGTGTATAGTTGTGAGCTGTGGCTGATGGTGTTAATTACCTTTTTGATATAAAACAGAATGTTGGCAGTCCTCTCCGTGTCTGAGGACGGCCTCCTCTGATGTCAGGGTGAAATCACAGTCATTATACAACACGCACTGGCCTGGCTGCTATTGGCAGTCGCTGATGTAGTGGCCTATCATCATCCGATCTGACTGATTGGACATTGATGTTGGTGTGATTTGATTTGGCCTTCATTGAGGGGTCGCCCATTGGTTGCCAGTCTGCTAGAGGGGCTGACACCTGATGATAGGGGTAGGGAAGAGGGCAGAACACACACACACACACACACACACACACACAACACAAACAAATGAAAGCAAACACAGTGAGAAGAGTATGAAACAGACTGTTTCCAAGTTACTGCAGTCTGACCAACATTTTAAATAGTTCACTGTTAAATGTAACTACTGTATTGTTTTTATTATTATTTGTATGTCGCTTTGAACAAAAACGTCTGTCAAAAATCCCATAACCATAACCATGTGTGAGACTCTTAAGTAGGAATAATTATGCTGGAGGCAGGCATTAGGCAACAACAACAAAACATCTGTTTGTGAGAAACTGTTAACCTGCATTCAGGGTCATATCTGAGTATAGTCAGTATACTGTGAGTTTTAAGCTGTGGTTGACGGAGTAGATTACCTTTTTAATGTAAAACAGAATGTGGACCATCCTCTCCCTGTTTTTGAGGACGGCCTCCTCTGATGTTAGGGTGATTTTAATGTAAAACAGAATGTGGACCATCCTCTCCCTGTTTTTGAGGACGGCCTCCTCTGATGTTAGGGTGACCCATGTTCAATGTAGTGGCCTGTCTTTGTCCTATCTGACTTGATTTAGCCTTTATGGAAGGCTCGCCCATTGGTTGCCAGCCTGATGAAGTGGTTCCTAAAGTGATCCTGACACCTTTTACCCCCGATGATGATGGGGTGTTGATCTGCTTCACTAAAATGACACACAGACAAACACACACACACAAAGATCAAAACAATCTGTGAGAAGAGTGTGAAACTGTTTCCACTGTAAACCTGAATGGTAGGGGTGTATCTGAAAAAGGGTCAATGTTTACAATCAAGACACTGGAGACGTTGTGTCTAAGAGTATTGTGTACTGTGACTAGCTGTGGTTGACGGTGTAAATCACCTTTTTGACATGAAACAGAATGTAGGCTGTCATTTCCCTGTCTTTGAGAACGACCACCTCCTCTGATGTTAGGGTGACTTCATGGTTGTTATACAACACCCACTGGCCTGGTCAGCAGTCAGCAATGTAGTGGACTCCCTTTATCCGATCTTTCCCCCTTGGTGATGATATGGGGGGGCAGACAATGTGGGAAGGTGGGTGATCTGCCTCACTAGAATGATACAGACAAAAACGCAAAAACAAGTTGAGAAACCTGTGCAAATTAATGTTTCCAAGTTAGCATGCGTCTCTTATGAAGAAACAATTACTCAAGAAGACTGGTGTTATGCAGACTTTAAAAACATTTCAAACCAATGTGTGAGACACTATCCTGTATATCCTGTATATTAGCTGTGGTTGATGGTCTAAATCATTGGTTCTCAAAGACTGGGTCGCGAC
The DNA here is from genome assembly GCF_017589495.1 of Alosa alosa. Lineage (NCBI taxonomy): Eukaryota > Metazoa > Chordata > Actinopteri > Clupeiformes > Clupeidae > Alosa > Alosa alosa. The sequence continues at coordinate 19,208,486 of NC_063210.1, read as the reverse complement.
CCATGGGTGGGTCGCAGGAGATTTTATTTGGGTCGCCAGCACAATTTATGTTGTGTAATAGGCCTAACTTATACCATTTAGCCAGGAAAGCTAACTGTTTTTTAGGATCTAGTTTGTTAACTACAGTCACGGCCCTCTGTACAATTTTGCATTTAGAATAGCTCTGAGACTGGGGGGCGAACGCGTCGCAGAGGGGACAGCGTGGACATCTCACTTGCAAAATGAAACATTTTTGTGGGGCGCCTGCCATGGACCTCGCAGTTGCAAAATTCAAGGGACATTAATCAGCTTTTCGGGGCATCGAAAAGTTTGAGAACCTGTGGCCTAACACGATATTGGTGGTTGCATGTTTGCTCTGAAGTGAAATGGGTCGCGATGGTCTGTCATTTTTAAAAAGTGGGTCCCCAGAAAAAAAGTTGAAACACTGGTCTAAATTACCTGTTTAATGTAAAACAGAATGTAAGCCGTCCTCTCCCTGTCTTTGAGGACAGCTTCCTCCGATGTTAAGGAGATGTCATCGTCATCATATAACACCCACTGGCCTGGTTGCTCATGGCAGTCGGCGATGTAGTGGCCTGTCATCATCCAATCATAAAGAACAGGGATGTCAGATAGGCCTTTCTTAACATTATAATAATAATAATCTGTGCTTCTTTATTATCTCTCTCTCTCTCTCTCTCTCTCTCTCTCTCCCCCTCTCAATTAAATGCAATTCAATTCAAGTGAGATTCTTTGGAATGGCATTTTTTGTATTGCCAAAGCAGAACATTTAAATGCAAAGTTTACATACAGAGTACATGACATACAATATATGTACAATATATGGCAAACATAGATACACATCCTAGATTAACAAAGAAACTGGTGTGTGTGTGTGTGAGCGTTTGTTTGTTTGTTTGTGTGTGTGTGTGTGTGTGTGTCTGTGTGTGTTTGAGTGTGTGTGTGTGTGTGTGTGTGTGTGTGTGTGTGTGTGTGTGTGTGTGTGTGTGTGTGTGTGTGTGTGTGTGTGTGTGTGTGTTTGTGTGTGTGCATCTTACCGCTGGTGGCATCTGACCCAATGTGGCTCAGTATACTTATCAATTTGTACTGGCTGCTTGTCTCCTGAAAGGACAGTTAGAAGCATGGTATTCATACATACTGTAATGCAAACAAGTCCAGCACAAAACAACTACTCCCTATGTTACTGGGCAAACAGAAAACACACACATTCACACCATGATCATCCCCACACAATCAGCCATGTTCATGTCAATAGTTATCATCTATGTTAACAAAAACTGTCCACTCGGTGCCTCAATGTCCCTCCCTGTCTCTCACCATGGTCTCTGGCCCTGTCTCTCCATCTACACTGGACACTGCTGGGTAAAAGGAGGGAAGGATGAGCTTTATACTGACTAATACTTTATCTAGTATGTCGGCTATTCAGTGTGGCAGGTGTCATCTACTGTACTGGGGTTATAAAGAGTCTGTGAGATCAAACTGTGATGAGCAGGATGTGAACCAACGAAAACTGACATGACATACCTCTAGTTGGAGGAGAAGGAGTCCTGATGGCCTCTTCACTCCTGTTGAAAACACATGAATTAGCTTGTTTAGGTGTTTCCATGTGCATTTAAATGCACCCTGTATGTGTGTGTGCGTGCGGATCTGTGTGTGTGTGTGTTTGTGTGTAATATCTGCATTTTCACCTTTCACCCAGTGCCCTCAGGTTCAGGATGGGTTCCAGTGTGACCGCCTGATGTCGCTTTGTGAGGGTCATAGGACAGAACCTCTTCAGATGGAGGATCAACACCCTAGGACCCAAAAATGATGCAAACAATTGTTATCGACACTGATGTGAGTGAATGAATGTGGCATAGCAGTGAAGATGTCAGTGACTCACTGAGGCAGAGTGTTGAAATTGCATCTTAGGGAAGAGTCCCGACCCTCACAACAATCACACCGGAACTCCACTGCAGTCTCCTGTGGACATAAAGAACACATGTGAAGTGTGTGTTTGAGGAGTGTGTGTGTGAGTGTGTGTGTGGTCATAGGAAGTGTGTTGATAACACTTACAGCGAAATAGAGCTGCAGGCTGTCTTCCACTGATCCCTGCACAACCAGGTCAAGGGAGAGCATGGTGCTAAGCTCATCCCTCGAGCTCTCAACTCTACAGCTGCTCAACACACACGCACACAAATTGCAGAAGAGATTAGCAAAATATTATTGAGGAATAACACACATTTTCTTTTTCTTTTTTTAATCTAAATGACTGCTCTTCCTTCAAAGCGACACTGACCTCTGGCAAGTTCTTATATAGTGGAGCTGAAAGGAGAGCAGAGTGTCCACTGGGCACTGATAGGCCACGTCCCCCATGGCCAACTTCTGGCCAATGGCACTCAGCCTCAGCAGACACTCTGAGAGAAACTCATGGGCGTCCTACGCACACATGCGGATGAACAAACACAAACAGATGAATATCTACAGGCCACACCAGCAGAATGATAGAAAAGTCCGGCACACTTGTTCTTGTAGCTCCACTTGTCTTCCTAACTACACTAAGATCTTAAACTACAGTCACGGGCTGCATGATACTGATGAAAATGTACGTCTTGTATTGTGCTTTGGATAAAAGTATTTGCGATGTCCATAAGGTAAATGTAGCATGTGTGGGATTGTGTGTGTGTGTGTTCTCACATTCTGGGAGTTCCCCTCAAACTCCTGGTTGTGCAGGGCAATGTTCTCCTTGAATTCAAAGACCACTGCCGCCTTGACGTCCATGTCAGTGGACCTTCGCAGGCGTACGAGTCCCACGAATGTTCTACAGAGGGAACATGAAGAGGGAGAGGAGAAGGATGGAAAAGGGGGAAGAGAGAGATATAAAAGAAGAGAGAACAGACAATTAGAAGATGGAGGTAAGTAAAGGACAGAGAGGAGATGGGAAAAGCCTTCTGAGAGACGTTGCTGATCTGCTCAACATCACGTTATTTGTGTCTATTTCACTAAGTTAGCTTAACAGCAGGACATGAAGCAGTCTGGACAGTGCAGTGTGTGTGTGTGTGCATGTGTGTGTGTGTGCGTGTGTGCAAGTGTACATTTGTTTGAGTGTGTGTGTGTGTGTGTGTGTGTGAGTGAGTGAGAGAGATAAAGATGGCGTGAAATGGAGAGAGAGCGGTTCCAACCTGAGCAGCAGGGCCTCCGGCTTGATGCTCCACACAGCCTCCTGCAGCAGCAGCTGGGAGCAGAGGGACTGCAGGTGGATGAGACACTGCAGCACGGCGTTGACGTAGCACGTCTGCCCCAGATTGGGCAGCCTGCAGGGAGAAGGACATCAAGTCACGTCACCCACCCAACCCAGTGCAAATGTAAGCCATAAGCACCAAGAGGCAGTGCTTTACAGTGACTTTACATCAGCTAAGAGGCCAGGAGTATATAACAGTGGTTTCAGTCATGGCTCAGCCAATCATAATCAAGGATTGAAACTAACTGTCCTATAAAATCTGCAAACATGTTGTGTTCCAGACAATAGAATCAAGCCACTTAGGCTAATAGATAGAACACCATCCATGTATCAAGTTCAATATATCAAATATGACCAAGGGTAAATGTGTGTGTGTGCATTTGTGTGTAAACGGCCTCTGGATAAAGCTGTGACGATGATTTGGTCATCAGGTGACGTACCCTCTGCACTGCAGCTGCAGGAACTGGTGGAGTAACGCCATGGGGGACTCGGGGGTCGTTCGGGCCGAGCAGGGGCTTCTGCTCCTGCCCCTTGATGCCCTCCCTCCCTGGCCCATCACCTGGACCAATAATCTGTGAAAAAAAAAAAAAAAACGAGTTCAGCAAAGTCAAATGTTGACATACTGTATGAATATGCGCTCTGCAGTATTCTCAAGTCTCGATGCCGTAGCAACTGCACGAACCGGTCCAGAGAGGAGACGCTGGTCGTCCTGGATGAGGTCTCCATCACAGGGGCATGAGAGGAGCTGGTGTCCTCCCCTCCCTCCAGGTTCTCCACCATCATGTCCTCCTCCTGGCGGCCGATTCTTCCTGCCCAAACAGGGCTTTCCTGACAATGTCAAACATTCACGACATGGTCATTTTTCCATTTCCATGATTCCCTTCCACTTTCATCTCTGAGGTCAAATTAAAATGGACACATGCAGCTTTTGCAGACATGAGATCAGTAAACCCACTAAGCATCAGATCAGATCGATTGATCCCATCATGGGTCATCATCTCCTAAAGACAGCCAACAACATGCATGAGAACAAGCCTAATTTAGATTCATTCAGCTGACTTCTTGTTCAGGACTAATAACTGTATGAACTGGGTCTTAGCTACAACAACGCACAGGTTCATAGGAAAAATAAATCTACCTTTCCCTTCCTCTTCTCCTCCTCCTCCTTTGTGAGGTCCTGAGGGACCTCAGGCTGACACTCTGGGGATGGAACCTCGTCTTTAATCGGCCCCTCTACCACAAGGGTGCCCCTGAGTAGGAGTCAACAACTGTGTTAGTCAAGACTGAAATGTATGACCACAGTGTGTGTGTGTGTGTGTAAGAGAGAGAGAGAGAGAGAGAATCAGACTTATGAAGTGTCATAAAGCTTACGTCTGAGGGGTGACAGACTCTTTAGTCTTCTTCTCAGCTCTTTTAAACAATCTCCTCAGCCTCTTGAGAAGGGGGCGGCTCCTTTGTGAGACATCAAAGAGGGGATTGGATGGGACAGAAGCAGGTAGATAATTAGAGAGAACTCAATGCAGGTGAACAGAACTAGCTAGCACAAACAGAACTGTAACCGTGGTAACTTGGGCCTGGTTCAAGTAGCAGGTTTGGCCCACATTTCAATATAAATGGCATGCCATTTACAAATGATGTAGCAGCCTAGATGTTTAGGTGTAGTTTTATTTTTATGAATGCTGACTTTCGTAGTGTATCCTGTACTTTGGCTCTTTACAATTTTGAATTTTGAACAAAGAAGAGATGCATAAACACTGCAAGATACTATCTGTCTTTTAATTGAGTTATTACACATCTATTGTACCAGTAGTCTGCTGAACTCATTTATAAACTACCAGCCAGATCAGAGTGGGAATAGTTATAGAACCAACATTTAGCCTAGTAATCTTCCCAAACTTTTAAACATTATGACCATATCATTAACTTTACACTAAGCCTTACACTGGCTAATACTATCCCTTGTGTTGCCTCATACATGATGACACATAATATAAGACAATACCTCTGAGGTCTGGGGATTGCAGCCTCTTGCACCGTCTCTGGGCGGACTTTCTCGCGCTGGAATACATCATGAAATAATTTCATTTGTGGTTATAATTGTTTGTTTAGCAGACGCTTTTATCATAAGGGACAACATAGAATAACAATAAACAGTAGAGTTGCATTAAAAGGGTATAACACAGAGCACAGAAAGACCTGTTCTCCTACTGAGCTATTCAAGCAATCAGTAAAACGGAATGGAAATATATTTGTATTAATGTATTTTGGCAAGTTTTAAACTGATCCAACAAAATGCCCTGATATTCCATGACTTAGTACCAAAAATTCCCTGGTTTTCCATTAAATAGACTTTCCAAAATGCCATATTCCCGAAATTCCTTGACCCGTGGGAACTCTGCATTATCATTATTACCGTTCCACTGGGGAAACACGGGCAGCACAACATTGCACCTGCTACGCTTCTTTAGTCCAATATCAGTGAACTCGACTGATCCGGCCATTCGGCCATTAATGAAATAAATTGAATAACAGCGCCCTTTTATACTTAACATTGCGTCACATGCCATAACATAACGTCACAAAGGGGTATCAGTTCTATGATATCTGATAGCGAGCATTTTACCCATGATTTTACCTCAATTTGAAAAAAACGTGATTAAGCTGACTATGGACAGACCTTACCAGAATGCAAACGGTTCAACTTGTGTATTTTGCAGAACCATTTCCATAACCTACGTTTAAAATAGCCTCCATACAGCTAGCCTGAGTTTGAGAATAATCACGAGGAAACATTAACATAACGTTATATGCTTAGTATTGAGCGTTCTACATGCGCCTGGTTCTTGTGTCTGTGTGGGGCTAAGTGGTTTCTCCTCTGCTGCCTTGATCTATGGGTTGTGTGTTTTGGAAGAATGGATGCTACAACCACGCTGCAATTGCTGTTTAATTGATCTAACTTTCTTAAGTATGAAACAAAAACAAAAAACAAAAACAAAAAAGAAATCAGGCTCGGAGCGAGCAAGGCGCGTCACAGCTCCTCTTCTGCCGTGAGACAGTCGGAGACATCGGCTATACAAAACATAATGAAATCCATAAACGGTGGTATTCCTGATGTATGAAAAAAAAAATCAGGCTCGGAGAGAGCAAGCCATCTCACTGTCAACAAACAGGTACAACACAATTAAAAAACGGTTCATTATAAACTCCAAAACAATATCATGTACTAAAACGAACTCTACTAGCTGCAAACTTCTGCAAGTTAGCTAACGTTAGCATCTGCAGCATGAGAGTATTTAAACATTGTGCACGAGGTAACATACAGAGATCAAACAACACATTGAAGCATAAAACATAACACATACCTCTACTTTGGGACCGTCGCAAAAGTGACGCGGGCAATATCAAAAGTTAAGGGGTCCATTTATCCTTCCTTACCGTGGGAACAAACCCCTAACATCTACAGCCTCAGAAGCGTGGGAATATGCAACATGTGCACAACTGATAGTAAGTAAAGTTGAACATGAATCATGAATGGGGAAATTCAGGGGAGCATTCAACCATTATGTACAAGGTTGGTAAAGTAAATAATGAGAAAGGAAGTGATGAATATGCATGCAGATTAAAAATAAAGAAACAAAGAGACCTGTGAAGCTAAAAAAAAAGAACAAACAAAAAAACAAACAACAAATGTGATGAACCATAAAGTCATTTGAATGTTTTTATATTTTTGTCAATTGGCAGATGCTTCTACAGGAAGTATACACAGATGACAAGTTCCGCAGCTGGATGGAGGACCACAAACGCTACGAGGATATTCCACCAACACCACTGTTGAGGCTCCCAGTATACATGGTTGAGTAGTTTCCCATCGATTACATGCACCAGTCTGCTTAGGAGTCATGAAGAAATTCCAACAAGTCTGGAAAAAGGGACGCATGTCAGCTGGTCAAGTAAATCAGGTAAGTGGAAGGTTTTTGTCATTGAGGAAATCAATACCCAGTTGCTTTGCCAGAAAACCTTGAAAGCTGGAGGATATTGACAGATGGAAAGCCACAGAGTATGGCAATTTGCCGTTTGCCACAGGCAAAGTGGTGCTGAAGGGCAGACTAAAGGATGAGCTGTATTATCACTTCATCATACAGTTCAGCCACCAGGGGTCACTAATAAATGTTCCCCCCTCCCCCAGAACCCTTCAATAAACCGGGGGGATACGTAGATACGGTATAAAAATAAAAAATAAAAAAATAAAAAATAAAAAATAATAAAAATTTTATTAATACAAAAACTAAAAAGCAATGCAATAACAAAAATACGTATTAAAACAGTTCAAACAGTAGTCCAATGCACAGTCCAATGCACAGTCCAAGCTGTGCCCCGTCCGCTCTTGAGGTAAGCCACCTCCAGTTGTGATGGTGCCAGCCTCGAGGCCCAGGCAGATGTTGTTGCTGGTCTTGGCTCAAGGCTCCGGCTGGAGTTAGTTTCTGTGCGACATGTAAAGAAATGACTAGGAGGGAAAAACCGTTACATATGGACTAGCACGGCTACCTTATACAGTTTATGATATACTAGCTATATACTATCATACTATATTATCAGCTTATCAACTAATACTGCTCCAGGAATGGCACGAAGACAAAGATTTAGACTGTTGCAGGAAAATTTCAATAGAATTTTAACTGAACAACTTTGCGATGAGGGGATGGCAGATGAGGGATCATCACAGACTGTGATTGAGAGGTAAGGTTAACTTTAAGGTTAAAAAGTATAGTACTCAGTATAAGTATAAGTATATACTCTTTTGATCCCGTGAGGAAAATTTGGTCTCTGCATTTATCCCAATCCGTTAATTAGTGAAACACACTCAGCACACAGTGAACACACACTAATCCCGGCGCAGTGAGCTGCCTGCAAAAACAGCGGCGCTCGGGGAGCAGTGAGGGGTTAGATGCCTTGCTCAAGGAGCACTTCAGCCATGCTTACTGGTCGGGGTTCGAACCGGCAACCCTCCGTCACAAGTCTGAAGCGCTAACCAGTAGGCCACGGCTGCCCCAGTACTTTACTCTTTGGTAAGGTTAAGATGGGGTGAGTATGACTATGACCACCCGGCAAGCCATGGCGGCGTCATATAGGTTTAGTCAGATTTTTCTTCTTTTTTTTTTTTTTTTTCCGTCAATGATTCCCGGACACTGAAAGACCCAAATTTCCATGTAACAATGATTCCATCGTTTTTCGTTTTGATCTGGACCCCCGCTGGACTGGAAGACCGTTTTCTGTGAATATCTACAAACCGTTTTAGGAGGACCATTTTTTTTTGTATGTTGATCTCATGTCACCCCCACATGGATAGTTAAACACAAAAAAGTGGAACTGTGACCTAACATAGTCAAAACTTTTTCATTATGACACCCTTTGATTTTGTGGAATTCCGTTCATGGGGGGCCACACAATAAATTCATTTATGTTACCCCAACTGGCTGGACAGTTTTCTGGAATATCTCCGTGGGGCCTAGGAGGTCCACCTTGTTTTTGTATGTTGGTCTTAAGGGGCATGTCAGTCCCATTACCACTTATTTCATGTATAAGCTCAAAAGCAAAAAATGTGGTGTTTTTCATCATATCTTGACAAGGTCAACTGTAAAAGTGTAGGATCATTATGACAGGATGACCATTTTTGTACCTTTTTACAATAAAATAATTTATGTGTACATTTAGTGTTTTCCCGGGACACTGAAAAGACCTCCAGGGGGCATGTACCCCCATAGCATGGAACCGTCATTTTTCGTTTTGATCTGTAGCACACATTCTCTGTGAATATCTTGAAACTGTAGGGCCTAGGATGACCATTTTTTCCTTTTCCCGTATGTTTGCCTCCACATGTTAACCTATTTCATGTGCACACATGTGCACAAACAGATACATTTCACAGTAATCATCATTATGACACATACTCACACAGTAGACATATGTATGCTTGCATGCACAGGCACATACACATGGCACACACACACACACACACACACTCACACACATAACATAAACATAACACAAACAATCAAAAATTTCTCAGAATTATGAACAGGCAAGATGGAGGTGGGGTTGTATAAAATGAATTTTACATGTGAAATCTATGAACTAATCATGTTTTGGTACTTGTTGTCTAGCAGATACCAGTGAGAATTGAGTGTGGATAATGCAATTTAGTGAGACAGTTAGAATCATATAGGCCTTTCAGCGTGACTTCTTTTTGTGGAAAAAATGTGCTGGACTGGGCGGCGGTCATATTTTGTACCGCTCTGCGGTACATCTAGTTATTATTATTATTATAAGTTTGCATATTTTTGTTAGACATATTGATTGCAAAGACTAGGCTATCTACAGCCATGCCCCCAAAAAAGAGCATCTCCACTTTAGCACTAATTAGTGACTAGGTAAGTCTCTATATACTGAAAACAATACCAACTATATTTTCTGATCTTGATATAAGATGAATAACACTTGGTTAGACTGTATTAGATAAGCAGTTTTTGCAGTGTAGCCTATTAATGCCAAGTTGTTGATGTCCACATCTTGAAACAACAACCTTCCAAAAGGCCCTATTCTAAGCTACTAATTATGCCCCATAAGCAATGTCAAATTCAGTAGCCTATTGAGACACATTCTTGCCTCTGGGATACATTAAGAAATTATACCATGACTGCTGCTCTGGCATATGTTTGACCAACCGGATTGTTTCGGATTTTGTTCCTTCTATACAGAAGTAAAAAAAAAAAATTAACCAGTAATATTGTTCAAAACAGCACCAAACCCTGTTAGTAGCTTGCTCAGGGTCCCTACACATAAAACGAAACACCAACGACCTAGTTAGCGAACCCCCCAGATAGCAAAATCATTATGGCCCAAATTTGGCCCAAAGCTGGCTTGCCATTTTGGCTGAGTTTTGGATGAATGTACGGCCCATAAATGGCCCAAATTTGGCTACAATAAATTTTCTCTTAAAAATATTTAAACTTTTAATCTGCTATATGTCTATGTGAGTTTATCGCTAATAATTATTAATTGCTATGTCCTAGTATCTAGGCTCATAAGGTTTGTGTATGTCTATATAGGTTTGTAAAAAAAAAAAAAGAAGATTAAATGCATTTCATGGTATTTATTAAATTATTAATTTGATTAAATGTCAATTCATTCATTGGCTGGTTCCTGGTTGGCTGTTGGCAGGCGTTTTTACCGCCCTCCTTCCCTAACCATCGCTTGATGGCCTGTGCAATATCTGCGTCTGTGGCGGCAGAGCAGACAGGGTTTCTTCTGACAGCATCTAAGAAAGAAATACAGACAACACACAAAGACAAAGGAAAGATAATTACTGTTTAGTGAAACCTGTTTAAGTCACTAAAGTCATTTTTAGAGATAGGAATTCAGAGTACATTTATGATCTCACATAACAACGTAAAGCATACCTGCAGGGGCCTTTGGTGAGGCTATGTTACAGTGAAAAAAACTTACCGATTACAACTGCCTTTATGTGCAGCTTTTCAAAGCTGACCTTCCCGTTGATTCCCCGCCAGGTTACCATTTTGGCAAGGTCATTCTTGATGGCCGACTTCAAAATCCTCCAAACTGTTTCCTTCACTGTGGTACCCCCTGACAGTCCGAGAGTGATTACCTAAAAATAGTAACTGAAAATTACCTACATGGATTTTAAATGGGTGGGGGTGGGGTGAGGGGGAGGGAAGGCGATGGAAATGTTATGAATAAAGAGTCAGATTGCATGCAGTAGCCTGAAAAGTCTTGAGTTCAATTCCCGGCTGTCACTGATGTGCCCTTCAGCAAGGCACTTAACCCCAAGTTGCTCCTGGGAGTCTGGGCCTGCAATTAATTGACATCTGTAAGTCGCTTTGGATGAAGGCATCAGCCGAATAAATAGTTATTGAATAATCAGAATAGCTCACCAATTCTTTCTTTAATTCAGGATGGTTTGGAGGTCTTTCTCCAAAGCCATTAGTGCCTGAAGATTTTCGACAGGAAAATAGGCTTGACGCCTGTCAGTTGTGGCGAAATTATTGCTGCCGCTGTTTATGGCAGCATATAGGTCTTGAATCATTCTGATCATGGTTCGTTGTTGTTCCATGATCATTTCCTGTTTCACCAAAACATTGTGAAGAGCTGAGAAAAAACAAGCGAGGCACAAGTTAGTCATATAATTCTTTTTAAAATCCAGTATGTATGTATTCATCCATCTATTTCAGTGTTTCCTCTAGATTTTTTCTTTTTTGCAGTGGGGACAGGCCAGTCCACAAACTCACAACTCCGCTCCACCAAATCAACACAACAATACACACAACAAAAGTGAAACTGGACGGGCCCTAATTATGTATGACTAGTTCTACTTATTGTTAAATTGCAATGTGAACGCCAGCCACGGGGGAGGACACGTCGGCAGGTTCATTTAAAAGGCAACTGTGACTAAATTGGGCGTCTGCCCTAATTCTGATAGAGTGGGGTCAATAATTTTACTGTGGGGGGCCACCATGGCAAAATCAGTGTAGAGGAAACACTGCTATTTCAGGACAGTATTTACCCATTCACCTGTTTATCTATTTAGCTATGCAAATCCATATGTAACAAGTAAAGGCTGGAGTGTAACATAATAAATCTTACATCCACACACGTTGCCACAGGTGGGCATGTTTCGTAACCTCTGCCCTGGTGAGACCTCAGGTTGCTCCCAGATGCATATGGAGGGAGCTGCCTGGCTTGCCTCTACCTCCCTGACAGACTGGTCCTGGTACGGCACTGGCCCTGAGGAGCCCCTCACAGGTCCCTGGCTTCCTACCCCTGAAACCTGCTGGCCCATTTGCCTAGTGGTCCAGCTGCACTGAGCTGAACCATTTGTCACCTCAATGGCCTGGTGAAGGGAAGTCCCTAAGGTCATTACATGCTAGAAATGGGTATGAAAAATATACATAACAGTCAGGATTTGAATCCTTAAATATGACCGATTTAAACATCTAACATTTATATTTATTTAACTTTTATACAATTACTGCTAATAAAGGACCATACCGATCAACTTGTTTAATTTGTAATTCAGTGAACTAAAACACAGCTGAATAAAGGACAACTTTTTACTTCACTACAAATGACTTATTAGTAAAGAATAGGTCTGAATATAATTCCAAATTTTCCACTACTACCTGATATTCTGGGATATCCAAGCAACTATCTTCAGGTATCTCAATACACCCCCTGGTATCCTGGGATACCACGTATCTCCTGAACGATGGCTGCTCTAATGTGGGGGCTTTTGGCAGAGTTCTTTTCACCACAGTGTCATCCTCACTCTCAGACTCCAGTATATGTCTACTTGGCCTTTGGAGACAAACAAATAACTAGATGTACCGCATAGCGGTACAAAATATGACCGCCGCTCAGTCCTGTACATCCGTTCCGCGAAAATAAATCACACTTCAATTTGTCTCCATATTTTACTCCATCCCCCACTCTTGAAACTTTTGTGTATGCTTGTTTGGCATGCCTGAGTGTGTGTGTGCGGCTGCACGGAAAGTACCCTACTGGTGCTGAAAAGGTGAATAGATTGTAGAATAGCCAAAGAAGATGTAGAATTGTTATAAAACCTTTAAAATCTCTAAACAATCACAAGTAGGGCAGTTCATCACAGTTCATCCATTGCAACTGGATTGATGAAAGGTCACTTACACCTGTAGGCTACATTGTACATTGCAAAAGGTATCAGCATAATGTTATTTATTTATTTATTTTTTATGTATTTTTAAACAAAAACATCTCTGTCAGTTCCATGCCGTTTTCAACAGCTATCAAAAACAAAGGTCATTTTTGGATGGATGGATTTTTTGTGAATGTTTCTTCTTCTTACATAAGATTTTAGTCATCTTTAGTTCATGTAATACTTTATTGTCAATGCACAAATTAAGTAACAGTAGTCTGAAACGTTATTGTTAATGCACAAATTAAGTAACAGTAGCCTAGTCTGAAACGAAATGCTGTTTTACATCTAACCAGTGGTGCAAATAACTGACATGTCCAAATGGGCCTTGATGAAATGCATCGCTAGACTGTTCATACACATTTTAACGGGCCAAAGTTGAAGAGCTTTTGTCCGTTATTGTTAGTGCAAATATAGGCTGATTCATGTTCCCTTGCATTGTTTAACTGAGGTCCATGGCTAGTCTGGCTTTCATCAGACCAAGCTCAATCTTAAAAAAAAAAAAAAAATAAATAGCGGGCAGATCAGCCTGGGTTCACCCAGCCTAGTCCATAGGCACCCGATATTGTTTAATTTTCCGATTGAGATATACACGCTCTGGCTATTCTAAATGCAAAAAATGCATCAGGGAGTTATGACAAAACGGTAACTAACAAACTAGATCCTAATAGAAAGCTGTTAGCTTCCCTAAGCTACAGGTAGGATTATAAGGTAGGCCTATTTACAACATAAATTGTCAATAGGCTATGCTGGCGACACAAATAAAAATCTCTTTTGAAACCAATGGCTTACGCCTTACAGTATCAAGCGGACTTAAACTGTCATATCGCGGGCGAAAAGTTGTAATAACATTCACGCAGCTCCATGAGTCAAGGAAAAGCGTGAATGAAGTAGCCACTTCTAAATGGGACCCACTACACAGTAGCTTAAGGTGTTTTGCTAAAGCAGCCATAATGAAATGAATGTGTCATTGTTTGGATACTTCACACACACATGCTTTTTTTAATTTCACAGACTACAACTACCAAGCTGTAATCAAAGCACATCGATTCCCCTCTCACACCCTGCACGACTTAAAAAACAAAATAAACAGGCGTCTCAGTCTCACGCATGTATAGGCAAAACTGTATCAGACCGGTGTAACGTTGGTAAATCTTCCATTGCACAGAATGATTTTGTAGCACGTGCAATAAATGACAGTCGAAAGATACAAACAGTGCTGCTATACATTTGCTTGGTATAACCGCATTTATAGTTTTCTACAAATGCAATAAATCAAATGCCTCCATCACTCAACCAACGCTTAACGGTAACATTACCTAGGTCCTTATTGATATTACAAGATTAACGTACCTGCAGTAAAACCAAGCATGTCCGATAAACATCCTCAGATTTATTTCGGCTTCAAGAAGAAATGGGAATTACACTTCATGTGAACATCGTCCCTATCCTTATTAGATGTTAAAGCTGCGGTAAATTACAGTCCTTGTATGAAGCGTCCATTGTTTTTTCCAACCCACTTTTAACTTCCAACAAAATTACGTCTCACTGCAACGATGCGCCATCTAGTGGACAAACGACTACTTCTCGCCAATACTGAAAATGCAGCCATGATGATGATGATGAATATTTATTTTGGCTTTCTTTTAATCAGGGCTTGAAAACGAAATTATTTTTCAAACGTTCCGTTCCGAACGGTTCAGGTAGGCCTATGTTTAACGTTTTCGTTCTTGCATGCGTTCCGCCACCAACATATCGGTCCTGAACCGGTTCGGAACGCAAAATATCGTTCGTTCTTAGTGTTTGGCGGGCCTATCAAGTCTATTTTTGTGAACTTTACCTTAGAATAGACGTACTCATTATTTCCCCTTGATTTAGCCTATACCGTAGCTATGCCCAAAAATAATAAATCACAGGCGGCATCCAAAAACATTCAGATGGGCTATCCATCCCATAGCCTACAGACTTACTGTAAGCCTAACCTATGCCTATAAATAATTTCTTATACGATCCTTCACTGGGCTAGTGCCTGCTGTGTTAATATGACTGTGCTGATGCTAAGCTGCAGCTCCCTCAAATCTATATAGGTTCTCATGCATATTAGGCTAGCTTTTGCCAATGAAAATGAATGCAACAAAAAAAAAAACAGTAGGCCTACTGCTGCTAACTGAAGAAACGTTTATGTTACTGTAAGGAAATTATTATTATTGTATAACCATTTGTGTAAGCAGAAATATTGTTGTGCTGAGTTCTAAGAACAGAGAGTTCAAGTTAAATGTTGTTGTGCTGAGTTCTAAGAACAGAGAGTACAAGTTAAGTGTGCAGACAGACAGGAACTGCACCCATCTCATGTCTAGCTTTCCAAAAACGGGAGATTTTTTTCTTAGGAGATTTACATTCCTTTGCCTCATGCGAATAATAATAATAATAATAATAACAGTAATAGTAGTAAAGTAATAGTAAGCTATCACAAGAGCCTAATTATAATAATAAACGATGTATCGACTATGACTTTTCTGCTGCTCAGTCATATCAGTTCAACATCAAATAGGCCTAAATTAAAAGAGGCTAAAAGCCCAATAAATGTGCCACACGTAATAGCCGAATATAAGATACTTGCCTATCCCATTTCAATTAGGCAGCACACCACCACGAACAAGCTGTCATTAAGTTTTTGCGTTTAGTAGGCAACTTGACGTGCCGTTTCTTGGGCATTTAGCTTCACCATCACGTCAAGTTGTAACGCTCATCTAGGCTATGGATTTAAGTGGCTTAAAGGCAGCAAAAGTGGGATAGTGCAACTGCTTCCCCAAAACAATTCCTCCATAACTGTGTATTTAATCGTTTGATATGTGGATAACTTTCAGTGGACTAAATAAAAGGTAAAGATTTTGTTATCACAAGGCTAGCTGGTTCGTTATATGGCGAAGCATATAGCCAACTTTGTTTGCAGCAGTGAAGCTGAGTTTGTTGTTAACATTGTTGGTAACTGTCAGGGAATTTAACCCCAACATACAAGAACCACAACACGTAGTATGGCTTTGCCCACAAACTCTGGTACCAAGAGCCTGCTAATGTAAGGAAGAATTCCTCACACCATCAGTCTCTGACTCTGCAGCCCAAAAGCTGTGTCTTTTATTGTACAGATGCACACAGAAAATAGAAAGCAAGGCATAGCGACTTCATTGTGACATACTCTTACCTCACCCACCCACACACACAGTCAGGGCATACCTGTCAACACTCCCGTTTTTCCCGTGTTTCTCCCGTATTTCAAGGTCATCTCCCAGCACCCTCCCGTTTTGTTATTTCTCCCGGAAAACTCCAGTAATTTGCATGGCCATCAAACTTCATTTTAAAATCATTGATGCATTCAGGTTGCCAGATTGTGTATGAAATACACCCTACACATACACGATCACTTAGTTTCAATTTCAACCGTTTTGTCATAGGCTAAAACCTGGCAACCCAAATAAGGAAGTGGGTGCAGCCTGAGTCTCGTCGTAAGGAAGCGGGCTAGATGAATGGCCTCCAGAACTAGCTGTTGAATTTCATTGATTAACACATCACATAAACTCTTATTGAGTGTTGTTGATACACTGAACTTGTTCCCTCGGAACCAAATCTGACAGCAAGCAGCTTTGGAGTTTTGGAAGTAGGCTGCAGGCAGGCAGCTGGTGGATACATAAGTGGCATGCGTAAGGTAATGGTAAAGTAAAAGCAACGACCGAAATTCAGTGTTGAAACACGTGTATGAAACATATTAAATATGCAAACACAGCTCCGGTATAAACACTGACCCCCCCCCGAAAAAAAATCTCCCTTTTTTGGAAAGCTAGACATGAGATGGGTGCAGTTCCTGTCTGTCTGCACACTTAACTTGTACTCTCTGTTCTTAGAACTCAGCACAACAACATTTAACTTGAACTCTCTGTTCTTAGAACTCAGCACAACAATATTTCTGCTTACACAAATGGTTATACAATAATAATAATTTCCTTACAGTAACGTAAACGTTTCTTCAGTTAGCAGCAGTAGGCCTACTGTTTTTTTTTTTTGTTGCATTCATTTTCATTGGCAAAAGCTAGCCTAATATGCATGAGAACCTATATAGATTTGAGGGAGTTGCAGCTTAGCATCAGCACAGTCATATTAACACAGCAGGCACTAGCCCAGTGAAGGATCGTATAAGAAATGATTTATAGGCATAGGTTAGGCTTACAGTAAGTCTGTAGGCTATGGGATGGATAGCCCATCTGAATGTTTTTGGATGCCGCCTGTGATTTATTATTTTTGGGCATAGCTACGGTATAGGCTAAATCAAGGGAAAATAATGAGTACGTCTATTCTAAGGTAAAGTTCACAAAAATAGACTTGATAGGCCCGCCAAACACTGCCGGAACTTTAAGAACGAACAATATTTTGCTTTCCGAACCGGTTCAGGACCGATATGTTGGTGGCGGAACGCATGCAAGAACGAAAACGTTAAACATAGGCCTACCTGAACCGTTCGGAACGGAACGTTTGAAAAATAATTTCGTTTTCAAGCCCTGGTCTGAAATGTTGGCTACAAACAGTCTATACTGCTGTAACTGCACTGCTGCTATTATTACTTCCGGGAACTATTTGAGGCTTCCATTAGCTGCCATTGTTGGAAAAAAATGGAACATTACGTCCAATGGAGTTGTCGCGAACTCTACCTTTATATGGCTCTGGGTAGGCCTAGTTGGCTACATAGCGGCTTGTTAGCTCACATTAACAGTGTAGATGCGGGCTTGTTTTTCGCGCACAACCGAAATAGTCTCCCTGACATAGGATATGCTTTTGTGAAATTTGATAAAATATATAGAGAACGAAAAAAAAACGTTATTAACCGGTTTTGTGGATTTCGGAATAACGTTTCTGTTCCGGAACAGTTGAAGACCATTTTGTTTTCGTTTCCGTTTCTGCTCCTCGTAAAATTCTGTTCGTTTTCGGTTTTCGTTCCTTGAACCGGTTCGGAGCCCTGCTTTTAATCCTACTGATTTTCATTTTTTACCGGGGGGGGCAAATCACAAATGAGTGATTATGAGCCAGGTTGATGTGGGCCCTTGAGACCAACATACCATAAAAGATTCACAGAGAACTGTGTCTGCCCTACCCTCCTTTCGGGGGGTCCAGTCCAGCGGGGGGGCTGCAGATGAAAACGAAAAATGACGGTTCCATGCTATCCATGTGGGGGTACATGCCCACCAAGTTTTGTGTACCCCGGTCTTTCAGTGTCCCGAAACCTTGTTGGTGTATGCGTCACTAAATGTACACATAAATGATTTTATTGTAAGGCCCCCATGAACGAAAGTACACAAAACTTGGCATGCATTCAGAGGGTGTCATAATGATCCTACACTTTTAATTTCGTGCAGTTTTGACCTTGTCAGCCAGAGATATTGAGATGAAAACACCTAATTTTTTGCTTTTTAATTTTTAACTAGGTGGCGCTATACATGAAATAAGTGGTAATGGGATGGGTTGACATGCCCCTTAAGACCAACATACAAAAAAAGGTGGACCTCCTAGGCCCCCACGGTTCTCGAGATATTCACAGAAAACTGTCTCCGGCCACCTACAGGCCAGTTGGTGTATAGTAACATAAATTAATTTATTGTGTGGCCCCCATGAACGGAATTCCACAAAACTTGGCGTGCATACAGAGGGGTGTCATAATGATCCTACACGTCCAATTTCGTGCAGTTTTGACTATGTTAGGTCACAGATACCTTCAATTACACCACCTCATTTTTTACTTTTTTTGTGTTTAACTAGGTGGCGCTATACATGAAATGAGTGGTTATGGAATGGGTTGACATGGCCCCTTGAGATCAACATACAAAAAAAATGGTCCTCCTAAACCCTACGGTTTTCGAGATATTCACAGAAAACTGTGTCTGCCCTACCCTCCTTTTCGGGGTCCAATTCAGCTGGGGGGCTACAGATCAAAACAAAAAACGATTGTTCCATGCTATCCATGTGGGGTTACATGTCCACCAAGTTTCTTGTACCCCGGTCTTTCAGTGTCCCGGGAATCATTGACGGAAATTTGGGCATGCGGAAAAAAAAATAAAAAAATCTGACTAAACCTATATGACCGCCGCTTCGCTGCGCGGCGGTCATAATAAAAGACAAAGACTTAATTTTAAACAAAGACTGAGTTGGAACATGTCCAAACAACTTGGATGCAAGGATATGTAAGGATATATACAATATATAATAACTGGGCGAAAAGAAAAAAAGCACTTTTAGATTCACAAAATTCTTACTTTCACAAAGATCTTCCTCTTTTTGGGCCTTCCAAGGTCACACTCAGCCTCAGACTGCAGATCGGTCTGCTGCTCTGCGAGGGGCAACTTCCGTCGACACTCATGATAATCATCTGTAACAGAGCTCAATTTTAATATTATGTTTCTGATCTTATAACTGTGATCGGTTTATTATTGAAGTTAATACATACTTGATGTGTACAACACCCTGGCATTGTACACCACCCAGGTGTTGTCTGGTGCCTCCATCTTTGTTTTGATGGCCTTCTGCATACCATCCCTCTTGTATGGGGGCCACCGGCATACCTCATCATTCATCCACAAGGCTGGCACCACCTCTACCTCCGCTGTATCTTCGAAACTTACGATATGGTACATCCTAATATCTAAACTTAACCAACATTAAAAAATGAAAATGGTATAAAGTTTGAAGTAGAATGAATGGTCTAGGGGTGCTGTGATACACTGCAGAGTCCACACCACATAAAATAACATCACTGATGAAAGCAAGACCTGTTTAGTTGTAGGCCCACTCACCACGTCAAGGTACAAGCTACGAGTGGGGTGTTAGTAGGACGGGACACGACAGAAGACAATGTTAAGACATTTTTTTTCTTTTTGTTTTTTGTGTGTATTTTTTAGACAAAATCAATGACAGAGACAAACTTCACACAGACATACAGAAAAATGTTAGTGTAAAGAACTCCACTGAGTAGCCTATAGCCTAACGCATTTGTGTTAAATCTGAACATTTAACATGTAGATAATCGGTAAATGTCGGCCTATTAACAGTATTTAAGGTAGTAAAGCTTTAGGAACAATATGAGATAAATCTATGAAAATCACTTTTTTCAATAAACTGTTTTACAAACTAGATGTACCGCATAGCGGTACAAAATATGACCGCCGCTCAGTCCTGTACATCCGTTCCGCGAAAATAAATCACACTTCAATTTGTCTCCATATTTTACTCCATCCCCCACTCTTGAAACTTTTGTGTATGCTTGTTTGGCATGCCTGAGTGTGTGTGTGCGGCTGCACAGAAAGTACCCTACTGGTGCTGAAAAGGTGAATAGATTGTAGAATAGCCAAAGATGTAGAATTGTTATAAAACCTTTAAAATCTCTAAACAATCACAAGTAGGGCAGTTCATCACAGTTCATCCATTGCAACTGGATTGATGAAAGGTCACTTACACCTGTAGGCTACATTGTATTTGGGAAAAGCAAAAGGTATCAGCATAATGTTATTTATTTATTTATTTATTTATTTTTTATGTATTTTTAAACAAAAACATCTCTGTCAGTTCCATGCCGTTTTCAACAGCTATCAAAAACAAAGGTCATTTTTGGATGGATGGATTTTTTTGTGAATGTTTCTTCTTCTACATAAGATTTTAGTCATCTTTAGTTCATGTAATACTTTATTGTCAATGCACAAATTAAGTAACAGTAGTCTGAAACGTTATTGTTAATGCACAAATTAAGTAACAGTAGCCTAGTCTGAAACGAAATGCTGTTTTACATCTAACCAGTGGTGCAAATAACTGACATGTCCAAATGGGCCTTGATGAAATGCGTCGCTAGACTGTTCATACACATTTTAACGGGCCAAAGTTGAAGAGCTTTTGTCCGTTATTGTTAGTATAGCAAATATAGGCTGATTCATGTTCCCTTGCATTGTTTAACTGAGGTCCATGGCTAGTCTGGCTTTCATCAGACCAAGCTCAATCTTTTAAGAAATCAAAAAATAAAATAGCGGGCAGATCAGGCTGGGTTCACCCAGCCTAGTCCATAGGCACCGATATTGTTTAATTTTCCGATTGAGATATAGCCTACACGCTCTGGCTATTCTAAATGCAAAAATGCATCAGGGAGTTATGACAAAACGGTAACTAACAAACTAGATCCTAATAGAAAGCTGTTAGCTTCCCTAAGCTACAGGTAGGATTATAAGGTAGGCCTATTTACAACATAAATTGTCAATAGGCTATGCTGGCGACACAAATAAAATCTCCTTTGAAACCAATGGCTTCGCCTTTACAGTATCAAAGCGGACTTAAACTGTCATATCGTGGCGAAAAGTTGTAATAACATTCACGCAGCTCCATGAGTCAAGGAAAGCGCGAATGAAGTAGCCACTTCTAAATGGGACCCACTACACAGTAGCTTAAGGTGTTTTGCTAAAGCAGCCATAATGAAATGAAGGTGTCATTGTTTGGATACTTCACACACACGTGCTTTTTAATTTCACAGACTACAACTACCAAGCTGTAATCAAAGCACATCGATTCCCCTCTCACACCCTGCACGCACTTAAAACAAAATAAACAGGCGCCTCAGTCTCACGATGTATAGGCAAAACTGTATCAGACCAGTGTAACGTTGGTAAATCTTCCATTGCACAGAATGATTTTTGTAGCACGTGCAATAAATGACAGTCGAAGATACAAACAGTGCTGCTATACATTTGCTTGGTATAACCGCATTTATAGTTTTTCTACAAATGCAATAAATCAAATGCCTCCATCACTCAACCAACGCTTAACGGTAACATTACCTAGGTCCTTATTGATATTACAAGATTAACGTTATCTGCAGTAAAACCAAGCATGTCCGATAAACATCCTCAGATTTATTTCGCTTCAAGAAGAAATGGGAAATTACACTTCATGTGAACATCGTCCTATCCTTATTAGATGTTAAGTGTGTGTAAATTACAGTCCTTGTATGAAGCGTCCATTGTTTTTTCCAACCCACTTTTAACTTCCAACAAAATTACGCCTCACTGCAACGTCTACATCTAGTGGACAAACGACTACTTCAATACTGAAAATGCAGCCATGAGGATGATGATGAATATTTATTTTGGCTTTAATCCTACTGATTTTCACATTTTTTTTACGGGGCAAATCACAAATGAGTGATTATGAGCCAGGTTGATGTGGGCCCTTGAGACCAACATACCATAAAAGATTCACAGAGAACTGTGTCTGCCCTACCCTCCTTTCGGGGGGGTCCAGTCCAGCGGGGGGGGCTGCAGATGAAAACGAAAAATGACGGTTCCATGCTATCCATGTGGGGGTACATGCCCACCAAGTTTTGTGTACCCCGGTCTTTCAGTGTCCCGGGAATCCTTGTTGGTGTATGTCACTAAATGTACACATAAATTATTTTATTGTAAGGCCCCCCATGAACGAAAGTACACAAAACTTGGCATGCATTCAGAGGGTGTCATAATGATCCTACACTTTTAATTTCGTGCAGTTTTGACCTTGTCAGCCAGAGATATTGAGATGAAAACACCTAATTTTTTGCTTTTTAATTTTTAACTAGGTGGCGCTATACATGAAATAAGTGGTAATGGGATGGGTTGACATGCCCCCTTAAGACCAACATACAAAAAAGGTGGACCTCCTAGGCCCCTACGGTTCTCGAGATATTCACAGAAAACTGTCTCCGGCCACCTACAGGCCAGTTGGTGTATAGTAACATAAATTAATTTATTGTGTGGCCCCCCATGAACGGAATTCCACAAAACTTGGCGTGCATACAGAGGGTGTCATAATGATCCTACACTTCCAATTTCGTGCAGTTTTGACTATGTTAGGTCACAGATACCTTCAATTACACCACCTCTTTTTTACTTTTTTGTGTTTAACTAGGTGGCGCTATACATGAAATGAGTGGTTATGGAATGGGTTGACATGGCCCCTTGAGATCAACATACAAAAAAAAATGGTCCTCCTAAACCCTACGGTTTTCGAGATATTCACAGAAAACTGTGTCTGCCCTACCCTCCTTTCGGGGTGCAGTCCAGCGTGGGGGCTACAGATCAAAACGAAAAAACGATGGTTCCATGCTATCCATATGGGGTTACATGCCCACCAAGTTTTGTCTACCCCGGTCTTTCAGTGTCCCGGAATCATTGACGGAAATTTGGACATGCGAAAAAGAAAAAAAAAAAAAGAAAAAAAAAAAAAAAATCTGACTAAACCTATATGACCGCCCGGCAAGCGCTCGGGGCGGTCATAATAATAGGCAAAGACAGTCAAAAACAAAACCAGACAACACTAGGCATGGTCTAGGTTGGTCCGTCCTGTTGATGCGGACTAAACCATAACCATAAAAACCCTAACCAACCACCATCGACCCAGGCACGGTCCATCACAAACAAAAACAAATGAGCCAGTTAGATTACTCTAGCTTGCACCCCATATTGCCACCATATAACTTACCACATTAAAATATCCAAATACTCTTAACCAACCTAGGCATGGTATAGGTTGGTCCGTCCCGTTGATGCGGACTGAACCATAACCATAAAAACCCTAACCAACCAACATCAACCTAGGCACAGTTTGTCACAAACACAAAACAAATGAGCCAGTTAGATTACTCTAGCTTGCACCTCATGTTGCCACCATATAACTTACCACATTAAAATATCCAAATACTCTTAACCAACCTAGGCATGGTCTCTAAGCAAAACTATAGCCTAATCTCCCAGAGAAAGGAACCAAACCAGGAACAAACATCACCACCAGAACAGCCATCAAGAGCATTTCACTCTACCAACAAATACCAACAACACAGTATGGGAGGTCTAATGAACAAATACTAAAAATTGAGGATTAAACAAAGTTAATCATTAAGGTGTAGTAGAGGTAAAACAACAAAGCTGTCCCTAATCTCAAGTGGAATTCTAACATATTTTCTTATATTCTTGTCAAGCCTTGCACATTTAAAGTGTGGTGATAGACCTGAAACAACCAGGATGCCTAGTTCAGAAGAGTCCACAGGATAACTAAAAAACTCTGTTTTTGTGTACTGCTTATACATCACATAATAAAACCATTTATGCAGAAGAATGTTTTGCACTAAAGCAACATCATTGTCAATTCTAAGGCAGTTATCACCATATGACGTTCTGATAGTCACACCATCAATAATTACGTGTTTAAATTGTGTGACAGTACTGTCCATTGACTGAGGCACAGGTCCATCTCTGTGCTGCCTTTTGGCTACGTTTCTGGGTTTTTCAGTAATGCTCTCAGCACTGATCCTGTCAATTTGTCAGAGACACACGTCTAATTACTTGAGTCAGAAGACTGCGTGGTTTCCTAACCATTTTCTTTAATGTCTGTAAATAATTTTCAAAAGGAAATCCCGATATGGGGTCTACGTGACCATGAACTTTGACGTCATCACTGAGGTGAACTAGACCATGTATGTTGTATACTACAAACTGGGCACCATACAACTGACTGAAATGGTCTACAAATGAGTACAGTAATGTCTTAGCAAAATAGTTCCACACTAAACATAACGAAGGACTAGCTAAAACATGAATGGCAACGGAAAGCAGCATGAAGTTATTGTAAACCTCCTCAGATAATACACCCCTTAGAACAACTGGACCTGTATACAACAGAAATTGTCTCAGTTCAGTTGCTTTCCACCTCAGTCTCTCTGTAAGCGCTCTTGGTTTCCTGGCAAACTCAGTAGGTGCAAAGACTTTCAAACTAGTCAGTTTGTCAGATACGACACTGCATTGACCAGCAGAAATGTGACAACGTCGAGGCCCAGCAGTACCCATCCATAAATCTAAAAGCTTGCGTACCACACCAAGACAAACCATATGCATATAATCATGGGGAAAACAGCTGACCATGCCAATATTCAATTCAGAAAAAGGTGAGTGCCCATGATGGTGATCTTCATCACTACATCCCTTGAAAAACTTCGTCAGTCCTATGAACAGCGTGCATATCAGGGAAAGTCATACGATGTTCAATGTAAACACCTGGCTGAACACATTTATCACATCCAGAATACCCAGTGTGACCCTTAATGGCTTTGACGTAAGTTCTCCAGAGCTCAACCCAAGAGCTAAGCATGACATTTACTCTTTTAAGAGCTCTTTTGCGAATGTTACTCCGCTAACTGTAAGCCATTATGCACTGAAAATAAAAGAGAAAAATGGAAAACATAATTACTTCTATTGCAGAATGAATAAACAAAAAGAAATTCCACAATAAACAATGCCATAGGCTATGTGCACTGTTGATAGCCTTAATATTATTGCACTCCATGTACAACTCATATTGGTAAAGTAGCCTATAGGGTTATAGTGTAGCCTATAGGCATTTGTGTTAATTTGATATGAAAGTTGGACCATGATGAGTGCCATATATTCCCCTCCGAGTTTAGCCCTACTGTCGAGTGAAGTGTTCCCATGATCCTATGCGATGTGACTATGAGTAGAATAATTTTGGATTGTCTCTTAATGAATGTTTCATTGTCTTTCAAGGGATAGGCTACCTATTATTGTCGTGTTTGCTTTAGTAATAAATCCCCTACTGTCAATATATCTGCACACTCTTACTGTGTAATGCATGTATATTAGTGACTACCTCCGAGTTTCACCGTATTTCAACAAAAGCCACTTCTCTTTCGCGAGAAGTGATGATAAACGTCAAATATAATTGGCTGAAGCTTGAATGACATGCGCATGCGAAAGCGATGCACTATGGATAACTGACCTGAACTTGACAGAAAGGATAATGCCGCCCTAGGAATATACACCGGCACGATAGCTGATAAAGGGAATACGCCGGTGGCAGAAGACATGTCCAGAATGTTCTGACCATTTGATAATGACAACAATTATGTGAATTTCATGTGAATTATTGTCATTTGTATCATAGTGTGATCTCATGTAAATAGTTATATAATAATATAAATAAAAAAATTAGTTTGTATTGTACTAGAACTTGTTTATTGTGTAAATAAGGAATAAATGGCACACCCTCAGAGGGGCTGGCAAGGAAAATTAAGGATAAAGACTTGATAGACGCACACTCAATGTCTTTGGTGTTGTTTATTTGATATTATCAATGTTCCGGTCTAGTCTGATATAGGCAGAAACGTTGTGTTATCAAATAAACAACACCTGAGTTTGAGTGTGCGGAAAGTTTTTTAAATAACGTCTTTGTTATCAAACTATATACAACATGTCGGCGCTATGTGAAGACCAATAACAAAGAGATGTACTGTCCGCCAACCAAGTCAGTTGTTTATCAAACTATATACAAAAAAAAATCTGTAAATGTAAACAATAATAGAAATGTAAACATATAACATATAATATAATAATTGTCATCAAACATTCACAGGTCCTTGAACAGGGAGGTAGTCTTTGCTATTAGCTCTGATTTATCAGACCTTGGCACCGGGGCAATGTTCACTAATAGTCTTTTTTGACGAGGTGGAGGTTGGGGCCAAATTCCAATATTGTGCTCATCCCTCATCTTCAAAGCTCTCTCCATCAAGCCTTGTCGGAAATGCTGGGTTGTTGGCTCATAAATGGGTCTGGCCACCCACCGACTGCTTGGCTTCGAGTAGGCAAATGAGTACCTGGGTCGTCCTAACACACACACACACAAAATATCATACTTAGTCAAGTATCCTATGTCTATACAGTAATTTCATTGACTATATGGTGCCAGAATTTTTATAAAAATCCACAAAGCTGAAAGTTACATTACATAATGTCTCTATAACAGATTTGAGAAACAGACTTCTGTTTACCTTCTGCTGTTTTTGCCTGTGGCCTGCCAACATTATTGTTGTGGTCCATGACCGCCAGTTGAGTGCGGGCCAGCATGGCATCATAACTGAAGTGCAGCCTTTTCTGTGTGTACTTTAGCATCGATGAGTGGTATACCTCAAGGGACCCTATGTAGGTTCAATTTCCCTGTCAAAACATATATTATGCAAAAGTAATAACGTCTCTATAAAGTTTTACAACAAGTACTTGTAGAACGACAGTGTCTGTTTATTGGAGTGGCGCAGTAGACCATTGCAATTGATAATCATGCATAGTTGTAAACTTACTTTGCTTATAGGAATAATACATCTCAAAATCTGAATTGAATTATTTTGAAGGCTTACCTGTATGTTTGAAAAGGGCCATCTGTTGCAAGTCATGAATAAGGTTCTTTGCCAAGACTATCCCTTTCAGAGTTCTGAAAGCTGGAGAATCAGCCTTGATCCACCTCTTCCTGCGTTGTTCACCCTCTATCAGTGGTGCATGATGGCATGTATATTCTACCCCCATCTATGCACACCACAGATGTGGTGCAGCAGAGATGTCCATCGACGCACACATTCCTGGAAGACGGAGTAGTAATGAATGTTTTGCGTTACACAATTTCACTGATTGTTTTTGTGCAGTCTTTGTCACTATGGCGCTCCTGTCCAATGACAATACAACAATAAGTGCCTTCTTACCTTTCCATCACCATGACTTTTTCATGAGCTACAGGACCAGTAGAGATGATTGGTGATCGATTTGAATCATGGCAGTATGTCTCTGTTCTCTTTTTTGTTGCCTTGTGATAGAAGTTTTTTTCTTTAGGCCTATTTTCTTTCCGGAAGCACTCTCCATGTTGTCTGGCATTGTCCATGTTGTGATCTTGATGAGCCTTGTATGCGTGGTTTATTGCAGGTATAAGGTATTTTGATTGGATGGCATAATAGTGTGATCTACTGGGGAGTTGTAAGTTTAGAAGTTGTGCCCAGTCTTTAATATCGGTGAAGGTGGCTCCTGTAAACAAGATGGCAGCACAGGTCAGTATGTTGTTACGTCCCATCTGTCTCTGGTCCTAGCACCAGAGACAGATGGGAATTGCAAGATGCAATTTTACAGTTAAAATCACAGTTGTGACTACTGGTGATGCAAGTGTTGTTAGTTGGCACTATTGTGTTGTATTGCATTACATTATAGGTTACACAGGTATGACTGTAATGAAATGTTTACCTTTCTATTTTGGCAGTTCCCACTGTGTGGATCCTTGGGGACAGCTATGTTCGCCATGGAGGGGAGGCAGCAAGGAGGTCCCTGGGCTCTAACCTGAGACTAGATGCCCAGGTGAAGGGGTTTGGATGGGGTGGACTGAGGTGGCATGGCGTCCTCCCCTTTTTTGCCCAGTCCCTGCGGGGAAGAACAGTCCCGGAGGTCCTGCTCATCCACTGTGGTGGGGGGTACGATCTAGGGGAGGATGAAGAGTGTGGATCTCGCCGCAGAGATGAAGCAGGACCTGTGTGATCTCCATCGGCAGCACCACAGATGACCATCATCATATCTGCAATCACCCAGCGTCGTCGATGGGGATCCACAGACCCCAAGAAGATCGAGCGGTCCTGGGTATGGGTGAACAGTGTGATGGCCAGCTTTGTATTGGGTCTCATGGGGGGTATCGTACGCCATCCACACATAGTGTTTGACAACCCTGCGTTGTTTTTTAGAGACCAGGTTCATCTGTCTACTAGGGGCAATGAATATTTTCATCTGAAAGACTTAATCCAGTAGGGGTGTTTCTGGATTAATCTTTCAGACATGCCTTTTACAGCTGAAATGGCCAGGCTTTTGAATACTATGTATGGTGCCGTGTACCTTTTATCTAGTTTAAATTCATTTATCATTGCTACACTGTAAACCCAAATTTAGTTGTAATAAATGTTTGAGGTGGTCACTACTATTGTTTGTATGTCATAACTAAAAGAAATTAGTTGATTGTAATATTTAAGTGAAATATACAGTGCACTGATCATGTTAAGCAGAGACAACAATAAAGTTTATGTTTTTCCAATGCAGAGGGGTCTAATAAAAATTCTGCCCATCAACCGTTCCTCCTGCTTCTTTAAATGTAATTTCAGATATGCAGGTAATGTTAATCATGTACCATCTGTGAAGGCACGGCCATTCAGAGGCACACAGCGTAAAAACCTAGCTAAGCATCTGCAGTTAATGAAACCTTATGAAATGTACTTAAATATTTTAGGCAATGCAGACAAAAAGTCGCTGTCAGCCTATAACAGAACCGGTGTAGGGTCATGCAGTAAAGCACTTG
The DNA here is from genome assembly GCF_017589495.1 of Alosa alosa. NCBI lineage: Eukaryota > Metazoa > Chordata > Actinopteri > Clupeiformes > Clupeidae > Alosa > Alosa alosa. The sequence continues at coordinate 19,179,309 of NC_063210.1, read as the reverse complement.
GGAAAATCAAGTCACGTCGGAGATGTGATAAGCTATTAGATGAAGACGAAGTGACAGCACTTAGAAAACTTAAAATAAAATTAGAAGAGGAAGATGAATCAAAAGTAATAAAAAGGGTTTCATTCAGGTGATACAGGCAGTCCCTCTTAAAGTGATATGTTTCAGTGAGGCAGGAGTACGCTTGTGGCATGAGCTTACCCGAACATGCCCAGCATGTTGGGATGCTACAGGTGGTATAATTAGGTCTCTAATAACCAAGAAAAGAGTCCTATATTATGAAATAACCACTTGTGATCCAGCAACACCAAACCTATCAGCACCAGTGGCAGGTAATTAAGTCTATAATAACCAAGAAAAGAGTCCTATATTATGAAATAACCACTTGTGATCCAGCAACACCAAACCTATCAGCACCAGTGGCAGGTAATTAAGTCTATAATAACCAAGAAAAGAGTCCTATATTATGAAATAACCACTTGTGATCCAGCAACACCAAACCTATCGGTACCAGTGGCATTAATGATTAGTGAGGAACACCCACAAAGTGCCATAGAACATCTGTTAGTAAGCCTCCAAGAGTATTAACTAGGGCTGTAATCTACAACTAATACAATACAAGGTTCTTCACAGATTCCACTTCACTGCACATAAATTGGCTAAAATGGGGTTTGGCTCGGATCTTTGCACTCACTGCACACAAAATAACCCAGATACATACATTCATGCGGTTTGGCATTGCACTCCAATCAACCACTTCTGGGTGAGTGTCACAAAATCTCTCTCTTCCATCTTTGGCTGTCACATCCCAGCATCCCCTTCCTTATGCATACTTGGTGATACATCCACAGTCAATTTAAGCAACTCCTGCAATAAAACACTGCTGGTAGCGCTGACTATCGCCAAGAAAACAATCCTCATGACAGACTATATATCATTAGAAAACCTATCAACTACAAACTTAATCAATACTCAGGATACAACCTCTCCTTGGTACCCCTTTATCACCTACTTACAGTCCTGACCCTCTTTGCCTGAGTTCCATCTCCACACAATCATAACACACTTCATCAACAGATACACATATCATCGAACACTAGGCAGGGGAGGGTAGCTGGAACTATTATTGTTATTATTATTATTATTATTAGTAGTAGTAATATAAATAGCATCCCCTTCTTTCCCTCCCCCTTTTATTTACATTCTGATAACTTTACTAATTTCACTCTTTCTCTCTGCCTCTCCCATCGTTATTCTGACGGGGCCCCATTGGATGGCTTGGGAGACTCGGTCCTGGCGGTTCGCTGTGTGGTTTTGGCATTGGTTGGGTCCTGTGGGTTATCTATTGGCCCTGGGCCCCCGGTGTGCACCCTCCTCATACGCTCATGCACATGCCTTGTCCTGGAAGCACACAGCATGCTTTACTCTCTTTTAATCGCACTACATGTTAGGTGACATACATAAACAAAACTACAAAACAGGCTAGGGTAAGAGTGGAGTGCAGGTAGATGCCTCATCAGGTGTCTATCTGCATGCCTCACTTTATTTTAATGCACACATTGAGGAGGCATACATCTTACACAGGGTAAGTGTGGTGTGCATGGGGAAATCCTGACAGATATTCACCATGCATGCCCACTTCTTTTAATGCTACACTCTGGCTAGGTTGAGGGGTCTATCTATTCACATACTGTACATATTTAGGTCAAGAGTGGCGTGTTGGGTGAAGGTCTGGGGGCGAGGTGTGGTTGGTCGTGGTAGTGGGGGATGTGTGCATATGCTGGGGGCCTGGGGCGATGGGTGGCACGCAGGTCCTCCCTCTGTCAGCTTCGTCGCAGTATAACTGCAGGGGCTGGGTGGAACTGTGGCCATTAATGGGTGCCCAGGTTGGCAATCAGTCAGGCAATCAACCAGGCAATCAGTTATTCCTATTATTATACTTATCATTAATAGAATAATTACAACTCCTCTCCTCTGAAACCCTCCCTCTCTATGTTCCAGCTTCTCTCCTCCTGGCCCAACAGCAAGCCAGCCTTTATACATATGCGCAACACACACACACACACACATACATCCTCACATACTCACTACCCCTCACCCCCCATCCCCACCCCCATCCCAACACCACCTCATTCACACTCTTAGAGCTACCATCCGCACCCCCATCCCCCCTTCTTTTCATTCCGGTCATCAATTTCATCCCTGATAATCATATCTGTAATCATCCTGGACGCAAATCATCCTTAGCCTTTCTGTTATTAATGTTATGTTGTGTTATGTTTGTGGAAGCCAAGTCAATGTGATGTCTTGTTAAGTTACAGTATGTGTTTATGTAATGTACGTCTGTTTGTCGTATGTAGTATTCATGTGCATGTCATAGTGTTGCATTTTCTGTAATGTCAATGATGTTTGCAAATAAATAAAAAACTAAAAAAAAAAAAAAAAAACTAGGGCTGTCAAAAAATGAATCGAATTAATTACATACTCTGTGATTAATTAATCTAAATTAATCACATATATAATTTTTGCTGTGAAAGTATTTTAAATATTTAAATTCAAATGAATCATTGAATAATCAGCATTAGTGACATTAAAGTTCAAAAACTCTTTTATTATTATTTTCACGGTTCAAATAATGGCCATAATAATCTATGATATGACCTAATATGCTGAGGAAATAAATAAAAATTGATTCGGGAAGAAGTTTTTTTTCACATACAAGGCATTTCAGGCCACAGATATAACCTAGGGGACACAATGAAAATAAATAACACCACCCTCAATGTCAACACTATTTCTTTGCATTGACGAACTCCGGTGATATGCAAATTCCTTGCTGCAGACATTGCAGAGGACTATTTTAATCAACGCTTTATTTTTATCAACACCATCAGGCCGTTTTTTAAAAGTAAATGTTCCAATCAATGATCTAGGCAGCACATTTTCTTCTCGCTCCTTCATTTTACAGTCTAATGGTTACTGACTAGAACAGCTCGGGGTCAAAGGTCATATGGAATCGATTAATCTGCGTTATTTTTTTTAATCAGTTATTTTTTCTCAAATTAATTAATCAAAATTAATCAGTTATTTTGACAGCCCTAATACATAGCTATCACAGTCAATGCCATAACAATGTCTGTAGATGTGTTACATAAAAGGTTTCTAGCCAGTTGGCTAATTTGCAACCCCAGTCCCTGGTCAGACCTTTCTAAAAACATATTGTACTCTAAAAGTATTCTAAAGGTGTAATATATGTGTGCATACACCTCTCTATACACATAAAGACCAACAAAACATGAAGGGTAATGTTAGTGTTCATACCCTATTCATGCACATTAGGACAACCACAACATACATAGGAACATCACAAACAGCATGTCACGTAACACAACCCCCAGACACCCAACTGCCCGCAGACTCTCACTTATACGGACGGACAGCCAGTCACAACATACACAAATACAATAACACAGACAGCAAATCACATAAAATACAACCCCCAGATTCCTAGCCGCCCGCAAACTCTCACCTACAGTATGCGAACAGCCAGTCACACACAACATACAATAACACAGACACAAAACATCACATCACATTCTACACAACCCCCAGATACCCAACCGCCCGCAAACTCTCACCTATGCGAACAGCCAGGCATCTACACAGACAGTACAGTAAAACATAGACAATAGAGTGTGTATTTGTGTGCATGTGTGCGAGCGTGCGTGTCTTAGTGGTCACATCCCTGATTTACTTTCAGCCAATGTTTTACCTTACTGCTACAGTAAATGTTGTCAGTTCTGTTTGTGTTTTTAGTTCTATCGGTAAGTCGTTCCAAAAGCGGGTTCTTATTACTGAAAAACATGACTGGCCGAAAGAAGTTTTGCGCCCCTCTACTGTGCAGTTACCACCCACTGCTCCTCTTGTGGCCGCGCTCCTTGCCTTTGTTTTCATGACAAATGGACAAAGTACAGAGGGCGCAAGATTATTTGCACATTTAAAAATTATTTTAAGAAAAGAAAACTTAATGAAATTATCAAAACTTAATAACTTTAAGTTTTGCTTAAGTTTGTAGAATTAAACAGTGATGTGATGTTATTGGTTTCTGGTCCATTATTTTCAGTGCCTGTTTATATAATGATGTGACTGGTTTGACGGTTGTCTGGGAGGCTTGGCCCCATACATACAGTATGATAAGTGAGAGAGTATCATTGCATGAAAGAACAATAAAGCTGCCTTGACCGGGATGTGATGTCTTATCATTCTGAAGCAGTTCAGGTTTGTCCGGACAGTCTTAACATGTTTTTTGAAATTAAGTTGTGAATCTAAAATAATACCTAAAAATTTAAATTCATCCACTTTCTCTATAGCCTGTTGGCCTATTTTAATGGTACATTTGGCTTAGACATACCCAGTGATTACCATTAATGTTAATCACTGGGTATGTGCAGCTATTTATACTGTGTATTAGTAAAAAAGAGCAAGTAGATGGGGTTGTGGATCTACACATTGATGTAATGGACTCTTTGTATACACGCAGTAGCACAATTAGAGAACATCTTAGTTCTTTGCAAAGGTATCTAGTCTGTCAGTACTTAGCACGTTATGGAGAAGTAATTAATGTTCGATTTATTCAAAGAAATGTCAATGAGTGCATTGAGTTTATTAAACAGAGAGATGGAAGTAGTTGCGGATTGTATGTATGTCTGTTTGCCAAACAAGTTATTTTAAGAACAAATAATATCACAGGCAATTCTGAGGAAATGCGCAAAATAATTCTTAACGTTATGGGAATACAGAAGTATTAGATCGTAAACAGCCACTGGAGTATTATTTGTAGGTTTCCCAATTAAGTGCGTCATTTGGTGTATATGTTGCTGATTGTATCGTAAACGGAGAGGATTGACAAAGGAATTTGCTGGTTGGTGCTACATAAGGGTTTTGCAGGTTATGTCTATGTACTGTGCAAGTGGGTGCTTCCTTACCTTCTGGCCGAAGTACATAGACCCCCAAAAAAAAACTTTTCAATGCAGTGTTCTACTGTTTCTTTCACTGACAGATCATGTTCTGATGTGTCTTTCACACCCCGCACAAAAAATATTAATTCATGTTTGTTACAGTATTTTAACCCTCAAAGGTGTGGGTTTTTGAACATTCTGTTCCACAACAATTGAAGGATAAACAACTGTGTTTGAATTCAATGAACCCAGATAACCTTTTTTTTTTTCTTATTTTTTTATTTATCAAAGATAGTCAGCATAAACAAGTATCCATTACAGTAAGAACACAGATATTCTTTAGGACATTCATTTGTGAACATTTCCGTCGGTACACCTTTAAGGGTTAACACTACATTTTATGTCTGATTTAATGTGAATTAGTAATATATTAGTTACTAATATATTACTAATTATATCTGGGTCATTCTAACCAAATGTTGCTTCTCTCTCTCTCTGTCTACATACTGTATGGACCCTTTCAAGAGAGTTCCATTATCAGCATCATAGTTGGCCCCACAAGGCTTCCTTTTTAACATTCCATATGTTATCTTAATGCAGAGGAAGTAGGTTGGGGCCCAAATAGAACGTTCAAGCATTGTTTTTGTTTACCTTGTTGAAAGGGTCCATATACTGACAGATCAGGTGTCTGCCTCTGGCCTTTGAGGTGGGTTGACATTATTGGGGGAAATCCTGTATGAAGGATTTATAGCCTCATCCTGTGACAGGATCAGGTGCATCGCCTTTGCTGCTCATCATGTAAAGTTTAGTCTAGACTTTACAACAATATTTACAAAAATGGATATATACAATATACACAATTTATGTAGAAGAAAAACGCTTAGATGACCCGTCATGTCCCTACGTTAAAATACCACTCTGGTATCAGTATGTCTTTCAGTTTTGGTATCAGTATTTACTGATATCGGTATTTCTTTCAGTTTTAAGAAGCTGGCTGGCTTGTTGGTGCATAACATGTGCCGTCTTAAAAAAAAAAAACCTTAATCTTAAAATGTAATCGGAGCGAAGGCAGAAGGGTCTCAGTACGGCCTGAACTGGGCACGGCAGGTGTGCTGTGGGGTCTAATGGCGTGTGTGTTGGGGCCACACGCCCCGATACTTCTCCATCTAACCATGTGTGTGTTGGGGCCACACATGTGGGTCAGAGTGAGAAATGAGAGTGAGCTTCTCTCTCTCTCTCTCTGTCTATATACAGTATATACTGACAGATTCTTTTCTTATTAAAAACAGTAAGAAAAACACCATGTGTGTGTTGGGACCACACAAATTTGACAAATCTAAGGTTTGTCATGTCCCTACGTTAAAATACCACTCAGTTTGTCTTTCAGTTTTGGTATCAGTATTTATTGATATACTGGTATCGGTATTTCTCTCAGTTTTAAGAAGCTGGCTGGCTTGTTGGTGCGTAACATGTGCCGTAACATGTGACTCTTGGTTTGGGACCCTTTTCAAAGTCTTCCAAAATTCCTGCCTTAGTCTTCAGCTGAGATGCAGTCAGGTAGTTGTCCTTCTGCAAAAGCAGAACTAGGTCTTTGTATACACCACGCTGAAATAGAAAAGAGGGGGAAAGTGATGACTTTATGAATGAGGTCTATGGTGTATTTACAAGGATACAAGGATACAAGGAAGTTTATTGTCACATGCATATAGTTACTGGAAGTAAAAAATGCAGTGAAATTATGTCTGGTGTCAACCTATTTGTGCATTAATGGGGGTGCAGTAGAAGAGGGGTTTAGTAGATTAAGTGGCAAGGGCTGCATAAAAAGGTGGGGGAGGATTGGGATTGGGTGGGGGGCACCAACAAGGGCAATCAAGAGCAACAGGGGCAGGGAAAAACTCCCTTACCAAGGAAGAAACCCTGGGGCAGATCCACGGCTCAAGGGGCTAACCCAACTGCCAGGGTCTTGGTGTGTGTGTTGGGGGATGACAGGAGAGATGGGATAGTGTGCTGTGTATGTGGGGAGGGGCAGTGTGCAATATGTGTGTTGAGAAGCCCTTATGAGACAATGTGCTGTGTATTGGGGGCAGTGTGCTGTAGGTATGTGTTGGGGATGTGTGTTGGAGGAGCTTCCTGATGAAATAATGTGCTGTGTATGTAGGGGGCAGGGACTTACTATTGCAAAGCAGAGTACTGTATGTAATGTATGTGAGTGGATGACAGTGAAGATGTGTGTGTGTGTTGGTGGGGAGTGGAGCAGTGACTGTGTGTGTGTGTGTGTGTGTAGTGTGTAGGTGGGTAGGTGGGGGGCAGTGTGCTGTAAGTATGTAGAGGATGTGTGTTGGAGAGATCCTGAAGACAATGTGTGCTGTGTATGTGTGGGGCAGTGTGCAGCAGGAGGAGATATGTAGAGAGGAGGCTTACTGTAGCAAACAGTGTGCTGTATGTATGTGAAGTGATGAAAGTGTGTGTGTGTTAGGGTCAGGGACTGCAAAAGCAGAGTACTGTATGTAATGTATGTGAGTGATGACAGTGAAGATGTGTGTGTGTGTGGGCAGGAGTGGAGCAGTGACTGTGTGTGTATGTGTGTAGTGTGTGTGTGTGTGTGTGGGTAGGTGGGGCAGTGTGCTGTATGAGGTATGTAGAGGGATGTGTGTTGGAGAAGATCCTGAAGACAATGTGCTGTGTATGTGGGGGGCAGTAGCAAGTGAGTATGTAGAGGTGCTGTATGTATGTGAAGTGATGACAGTGATGATGTAAGTGTGTGTGTTGGGGATGGGGGTGGGGTTTGGGGTGGGGGCAGAAAGGCTAGGCAATCAAAAAGGACATGGGTAGATGGAGGAGAAATCAAAAATAATAAATAAAAAGTGTGCAAAAGTTGGAAAGTCAATCAGAATATGTGTGTGTGTGTGTGTGTGTGTGTGTGTGTGTTTTGGCGTGTGATGAAATAAGAAAATAAATAAAAGGTCTGTAGCATAGGGAGAGGGATGTAAAAAGTGCTAAAGTCTTGTAGGTGTGTGTGGGTGTGTGTGTGTGTGTGTGGGGGTCATGAGTGCTGAGGAGTGAATGAGTGCAAAAGTCAGTATAGTGTGAGTTCAGAGTTGGGGAAATGTTTGAGGAGTGCTGAGGAGTGAATGTGTTGCAAAGTCAGTATAGTGTGAGTTCAGAGTTGGATGGCCTGGGGATAAAACTTCTCCACAGTCTCCTCAGTTCTGGCTTTGTGACTATATAGAAGTCTTCTAGATTTCAGCCCGGTAGGAATAATCCATTGTTAGGATGAGAAAAGAGTCCTTCAGAATCTTTGGGCTCTTAGGATTACTCTTCTGGAATAGATATCTTGTAGAGCAGGGAGTTGAGTTCTTATAGATACGTTCAGCTGAGGCGCACTACTCTCTGCAGAGTACTACAATCTCTAACTGTGGAGTTCCCATACCAGGTGATGATGCTACCAGTTAGAACACTCTCAACCGCTGAAGTGTAGAAGGCCTTCATGATGGATGTAGAAACTTTGAATTTCCTTAGCTGGCCGAAGGGAAGTAGAGTGGATTGTCTGGACTTCTTCAGAACATATTGAGTGTTAACAGTCCATGTTAAGTCTTCAGTAATGTGGACACCAAAGGTATTTAAAACTTGTGACTCTCTCTACAGGTTGCCGCTGATCATTAGTGGGGTGTAACTGTAGTTCTGCTGCTGCCTTCTGTAATCCACTACCATTTCCTTGGTTTTATTGATATTCAGTGTCAAGCTGTTAGATTGACACCACTGTACCACCTCATCAACCTGATCCAAGTAGAACTGTTCATTGTTGTTACTAATCAGGCCCAAGATCACTGTGTCATCTGCAAACTTGATGATGGAGGTATGACTACTGTTGGCTTTGCAGTCATGTGTGTAGATGTTGTACAGCAGTGGACTCAAAACAGCCTTGGGGAGCACCAGTGCTGATGGTTAATGAGTCAGATGTCAGACCCCCCACTCTAACCACTTGTGAGCGGTTGGTGAGGAAGTCAAATATCCAGTGACACAGGGTGGTGTTCAGTCCTAAGGCCTTCATCTTTGTGACCAAGGTGGGAGGTACTATCGTGTTGAATGCTGAACTAAAGTCAATGAACAGCATCCTCACATAATTCCCATTCCCCTCCTCCAGGTGAGTTAAGGTGGTGTGCATGAGGTTTGAGATGGCATCCTCTGTAGACCTGTTGGCTCTGTAAGCAAATTGGGGGGTCGAAGAAGGAGGCAGGGAGGGATGAGCAGATAATGTTTTCACAAGCTTCTCAAAACACTTCATCACTGTAGGCGTCAGGGCTACTGGGCGGTAGTCATTCAGACATGATGGACTTTTTGTTTTTTTAGTACTGGAACAATAACAGACTGCTTGAAGCAAGTAGGAACTGTCTCTTGAGCCAATGATGTGTTAAAGATATAAGTGAACACAGGAGCTAACTGAGCAGCGCCAGGGATTTCAAAACCCTGTTAGAAATTCCATCCGTCCAGTAGCTTTTCTACAATTTACCCTCCTAAAGGCATTGCTCACATCGACCTCAGAGACACAGAAAGGTGCATCCTCATTTGCTTCACATGCTGCAGCTAGTCAATATAGTCTGTGTTTTTCATGTCAAAAGCGGCGTAAAAGCATTAAGTTCATCAGGGAGGGCTTTACTCACATTCATCATAGGAGGGGACTTTCTTTCAAAGCCAGTGATGGTTCGAGTCCTTTCCACACTCGTGCTGGATCACCCTCCAAGAAATCAGCTTCAACTCTGTCTCTATAAGTCGGCTTAGCATCTTTAATTGCACTTCACGTAAACTATAAGATGCTGCTTTGTAATCCGTCATATCCCTGAAATAAGCCCAGCATTATAAGTCATGGTGCGTGTCTTTAATGCCGTTCTCACTTCTCTATCCACCCATGGTTTCTGGTTAGGAAGCTTCGGATCTTTACAGTTGGGATGATGGAATCAGTTAGCATATTGATGTAACTCAATGATACTTCCGTAAACTCATTGATGTCAGCAGAGTTAGCCTTGAACATCTCCCAGTCAACGTTGCTAAAGAACGTCCTGTAGCCTGGCTTCGATTGGTCAGTCCAGCTTGACCTCCTTCGTCACTGGGGGTCCGTCCGACTTCTCTGTTTGTACATAGGCAGTAGGAAAACAGCGGCATGATCTGATTTTCGAAAGCTGAGTAGAGGCCGGCTTTGTAACTGTTCTTGAACTGTGTGTAGCAGTGATCCAGTGTGTTGTCACCACGTGTAGGGAAGTGAATGTGTTGAATAAATTCAGGCATGGACCGGTTCAGATGTATTGATTGAAATCACCGCCAATAAAAGCGCCCAGCTTCAGGGTGCGTGTGTTGTTGTCTATTTAACACTTCTTGCAATTCTGAAACGCAGCATCTGTGTTGGCTTGTGGAGGAATGTAGACAGCGTTGAATATTACGAAGTAAACTCACGGGGCAGGTAGAAGGGTTCGACAGGCGATGGCGCTAGATGTTCTAGGTGAGGCGAGCAGGACTTTGAGAGAGAACGGTGACATTTCTAGGATCACACCACTTGCTGTTCGTCATGATGCAAACACCGCCACGCGTTCGATTTTCCAGATTCCTCAGTCCTGTCAGAGAGCGAGCAGCAGAAAAACTCCACCCGGAGTGATGGCACTGTCGGAACAAGTTCAGTTAGCCATGTCTCAGTAAAGCATAGAATGTTACAGTCCCTGATGTCTCTTTGAAACTGTATCCTGCGCTCTTAGTTCATCCATCTTGTTCACAAGAGACTGGACATTGGCTAGGAGAATGCTAGGCAGTGGAGGCCTATGAGCTCTATTCCGCAATCTGTTACGGGCCCCGGCTCGTTTTCCTCAGTGTTTTCCTTCTGCCGAGATCGTCTCCATGGTTCCCTGATGCATCTCGGAGAATCTCAATCGGCCAGGTAGAATCGTCAATTAAAACATCGTGGGGCAAAAAAGGCAATTCATTTTTCGATGTTTTGGAGTGTAACGCCATCATACGTAATCAGTGCAGTGGAAAAGTGCAAAAAAATTAGGGGTTAATAAAAGGTAAAAAAAAAAAAATATAAGCACAAGTTAAGTGGACAAACAAAAAGGTCGAGCAGCGGCGCGCCATGGCAATTTCAAGTATGGCTTAGCGACAAACCTGGGTAAATTAAAAGAAAAACACCATGTGTGTGTTGGGACCGCACAAATTTGACAAATCTAAGGTTTGTCATGTCCCTACGTTAAAATAACACTCAGTTTGTCTTTCAGTTTTGGTATCAGTATTTATTGATATACTGGTATAGGTATTTCTCTCAGTTTTAAGAAGCTGGCTGGCGCGCAACATGTGTCGTCTTAAAAAAAAATGGTTTGGGACCATTTTCCAAGTCCTCCAAAATTCTCTGTACATATTCAGAATATATGCGTGTAATAAAATAAAAGTGAACTTGGTGGTGGTCTGAACTGTATTTAGTAGAGCGGCTACAGGAAAAATCGTGCAAATTATGATACAAGCGTGGTATTCGGCAGGTATGTGCTCAAGACCAATACAATCAAGTCTACCTGATTGGCCACTTGAAAGACCCCAGAAATTGATTTATTGCTCAGAATTGACCAAAGATATTATGATACAAGCATGAAATTAGGCATGTATGTGTTCAAGACCAATACAATAAAATCTGCCTGATTTGCCATTTTTATTTTTTTCCAAAATGGCCACCATGAAAAACTTTTTTTGTTACAATAATAATTATGATACAGCCATAAAATTTGGAAGGTATGTGCTTAAGACCAACACAATACATTCTAACTGATTTTCCAGTTTAAATGACGGCCATTTTCCAAGATGGCCGCCAAAAAAAAAATACCATAGAAATGGATTTGTTGCACAGAATTGATCAAGCAAGTTATTATACAAGCATGAATTTTGGCATTAATGTGCTAAAACAATACAATCAAATCTACCTGCCACTTGAAATGTAAGCCATTTTTCAATATGGCCGCCAAAAGACTGAATTTATCCCAGAAGTGAGCAAGAAAATGATGATACAAGTATGGAATTTTGTGTGTTTGTGCTAAAGAGCAATATAATCAAATCCACCTCATTTGCAACTTGAAAATGTAATATGGCAGCCATTTTTAAAGATGGCCACCAAATAAGACACTAGAACTTCATTAATTGCAATTAATTTAGCAGATGTGGCCCAAATCAATGTTAACATTCACTACATTTCTGTTTCCTTCTATGATGAAGTCATTGGAAATTCAATCAAGCAAAAAGGCATAACTGAGATTCAGTGTTTCACAAATGAACTATGTACAAAGACTACAAACCCTGGAAGGGCTAAATTAATCTTAGAAATCTCACTGAGGGACAATAGAAGAGAGCGTATGCAACAGCATCAGGACTGACAGAGCCGTGCACCAACTTGCCTATCTAAAATACGACTGTACAACCAGAGCAGGCGATAACAGAGCATGTTTTTTTTGGTAACTGCAATAAGGCAAAGAACTCGGATGCCAAGAAGAACAATATGGCAGTAAGTATCTCAGCATGGATAAAATAACAGTCCATTTCACAGCAAATGTGAGCAATTTTTCAATTGTGTTTGAAACATATTGTAAACATATTTAAGGAGAGTGAACAATTATTTACACCACATTTGCAATTTGCACGTTTGAAATTTGCAAATTTCTCGGGTCTTTTTGGACGCCATCTCGGAAAATGGCCAGCATTTCAAGTAACAAATCAAGTGGATTTGATTGTTTTGGTCTTGATTACATCCATGCCAAATTTCATCCTCCATCATAATTTGCTTTGACAATTCTGTGGCAGCCATCTTGGAAAATGGCCGCCATTTCAAGTGCCCAATCAGGTAGATTTGATTGAATTGGTCTTAAGCACATACATGTCGAATTTCATAATTTGCTCCAGGCTGTGGCAGCATGCCATGACATGAGTGAGAAATTATGAAACATTTACAGAAGTAATTTGAATAAACTAGGCAAAGCTGAATCCAGGCTATGACAGTGTGCCATGAAGTGGAGAAACCACAAATTACCTTCCTATATATATTTAGTACCCTACCCATTTATGTAAGTCCTACTATTTGCATTTTGATGCATCTCGCTTTGCTAGATTAGGTACATCTAACCAATGGTAAAATAGGGAAAGCTTTTCAGTATGGGCAATCTCACAATGGCATTGTATGACAATTCCGTATGAAGGTTCATCAGGACGATCTTTATAACAGCACAGACTGTTTCTTTGGCCAGAGCCTTGCCCTGACCACAGATGATCTGCGATCCGTGATTCAAGACCTACCTTGGTCTTTAGTTGAGATGCAGCCAGATAGTTTTCCTTCTGCTACAGCAGAAAAAGATCTTTGTATACCCCACACTGAACTAGAAAAGAGGCTTTTCTTTTAGGAGGTTTGTGTTAACAGTAACATTAACTAAGGTTTGTCATGTCCCGACGTTAAAATACCACTCTGGTATCAGTATTTCTTTCAGTTTTGTACTCACTGGAGTCGCCCAGAACAACAACAAACTTGTTGTGGAGAAGCTGGCTTGTTGGTGTGTAACATGTGCAGTCTTCATGCTCACCACTCTTAAAAAAAAAAAGACTCAAACCAGTTCATAAAGTTGTCTCCATTTTAAAATGTCATCGGAGATTATCGGTCTTATCTCGCTCTTATCGGTATTATCTCTTTCCTCTTCCTTCTACTCTAGTGCTGCTGAGTTTCAAACAATGCAGAAGGGTCTCAGTACAGCCTGTACTTGGCACGGCAGTCGGGATGTAATGATAACCGGTGTAACGGTAAACCACGATAAAAATGTTGACGATAATAATTACCGTTTTCATTTAAAATATCATTATTATCACGGTTGATTACCACGGTGTGGTTATCACCCACAACTTTATAGTCAATGCAAGGTAAGTTAACGTTAACGCTTTAGCTCAAATGCATGGCGTGGGGACTTCGGGTTGAAGGAGAATGCAATGATCCGTCTGTCTAATAACTTGTCAGTAATCTAAACAGATGCCTATGGCATTATCTACCTAAAATGCACCTTTTCGTTCAGTGACAGTGTGTGGAGCTAATCGGGACACATTTTTAGCCTCTGAGCTAGACTGATGGCCATTTAAGTTGTGCTTATCAAACAGTAGTTGGCTACAGTATTTCATTGCATGCATTTTTTGATTTCCTTTTCATGTCTAGGTTTTTCAGTGTCCTACTACAAGAATGCATAATTTATATTTGTCCTAAGTTCAGTAAATCAATTCTAGCGAAGTTGGATAACTTTAATTGACTAGTCACATGGTGACGGTCTAAACCACGTGTCTTTGAAGACACAAAACTTTATTTGCCGTGTGAGATAATTAAATTCTAGCTAAATCGTTGTATTATTATTTAGCAACAATAACAGCTAAAGGCCAAATTGTATTAATATTGATATGAATGGTAGCCCACGGATAATAATAATTATTATTATTCTTAATAATGACATGGCTATTCTTTTTTTTTTTACAGAGAGGACATGCAGTGGGGTAACCAAGTACTGCTAGTGCTACAGGTTCATCAGTGACACAGACTCTTGAGCAAGCATTCCAAAGACAGTCTGATTATGCACCTGCATACAAAAAAGCTCAAGACCTAACTGCAGCAATCTCCTATTGCATAGCAAAAGATATGATGCCTTTCCAGATGGTTGAGAGGCCTGGCTTTCTGAGGGTGATGAAGGTTGCTGTGCCTCATTACAAAGTGCCTTCACGCAATTTGTTTTCAAAGACTGACATACCAAAGATGTATAATGCAGTCAAAGTTAATGTCAGGAAAAGTTTGGCTCAGGGTTCATTCTTTGCTGCAACTACTCTGGACCAGTGGAAGTGGGGCTGGCCAACCATACATCAGCTTCACAATTCACTATCTCACCCCAGACTGGCAACTGGAATCACACTGCCTAGAAACCCAGTTTTCCCCAGAAGATCACTCCGCACAAAATATCAGAGAGTTTTTTGAGAATATGTTGGATGAGTGGGTGATAAACAAGGCAGATCTGGTCTCCATAACCACAGATAATGCAACCAACATGATCAAGGCCTTTGAACAGTTCCCAGATCTGTGGCTTGGATGCTTCGGTCACAATTTGAACCTGGCCATCTCAAAGGCTTTGAAAATTCAGAGAGTTGAAACAGCAGTCAGGGCCTGTCGTCATCTGGTCCAAGGTTTCTCACGGAGCTGGAAGAGAACGAGAGCACTGACACAAAAGCAAGCTGCCCTCAACCTACCACAGAAGGATCTCATCCATGATGTAGTGACCCGATGGGGATCTACATACAAGATGCTTGAACGTTTCCTCAGCCAGCAGCAGGCAGTTTGTGCTACACTGGCTGCAGAAAGGGAAGTTTGGCATCTGATGCCCAAGGATGCTGACATAGTTGTCATGGAGCAACTCTGCAAGCTCCTTGAACCTCTGAGCACATTTACAGATGCACTTGGCTCAGAGATCCGAGTAACCATATCAGCCATTAAGCCAGTTCTTGACCACATCATTGGTGATATCCTGGAGGAAAATGGTGAGGATCCAGCCCTGACCAAGCAGATGAAACAAGTAATGAGAGAAGACCTAAACAAGAGGTACACAGAGAAGGCAAAAGGTGTCATGCAGATGGTTCAAAATCAACTTTTTAGATGAGCCTCCAAATGCTGTAGGTGACAGCTGTGTCTAGGAGGCCCTGAAGCTGACACCTATACAAGTCAGGCAGGAACCAGAAAGCACATGCAGTACCTCCACAGCAGTATCAGAAGGGAAAGGCCTGGCTGGGTTGCTAAAAAAGATTACTTCAACAAGGCAGCAGAGATCGGAAGATAGTTCAGTTCCAGCCACCCCAGAAAATACAGTGAAGGAGGAGATCAAGGTCTACATGTCTCTGCCATCCATTCCAGCCGACGATGACCCACTGGTGTGGTGGAGGGGCCGTGCATCAGAACTGCCTCATCTTGCCAAAATTGCAAGAAAGCTTTTGTGCATCCCAGCAACCAGTGTTCCTTCCGAGAGGCTATTCAGTGCCAGCGGGTACATCGTTTCCCCTCGCAGATCACTACTTAAACCAAAAAAAAGTAAATATGTTGACATTTTTACATTTTAATCTCAAGTGAATAGAGATGCATACATACAGGATGCTAGATCAGCAGCATCTTATTTGTTGATGATGGAGAGAATAAGTATACAATCAGTTCTGTTCCATTGTTTTGTTTACATATTTTATTTGTTATTTTAATGTCATCAAACACTTGAACATTTGGCTATTTATTTTAAATGCATAATGCACTTTTGTCTTATTTATTTAAGGTTTAAAGTGTTTACATAAACTTGCACAATTGTTCATTTTCCTGACAAATAACAGTTTTACAATTTAATTTTGATGATGAAGAAAACAAGTATATAGTTAGTGGTGTTTCTTTCATTTGTTTACATATTGTTCTTTATGTCTTAGTTTGAATGTTTGGATTTGTATAAATTAAACCTGCACTACTGGAAATGTTCCTGACAAATAAGCTGTTTACATGCTGAACCCTTGTTCCTTTGATGTTAAATTTTGATGTTTTTGATAAGGTTTTGTAATCTAATAAACACTGTTACACTTTTTCAAACTATTTCAGCTTGTGTAAGCCTATCAGTGCTTTCTGAACATATTGAACACACTTTTAAAAAATACCGCGATAATATCGTAAATCGTGATAATTTTGGTCACTATAACCGTGAGGTTAAATTTTCATACCGTTACATCCCTACACGGCAGGTGTACTTGTTCCGTATTACATAATTGTCATCTGGACTCTTGGTTTGGGACCCTTTTCAAAGTCTTCCAAAATTCCTGCCTTAGTCTTCAGCTGAGATGCAGTCAGGTAGCTGTCCTTTTGCAAAAGCATAACCTTTGTCTTTGTATACACCACACTCCAAAAATCTTTCTTTCAGTATACACAGTATTCATCAAACACAGTCCGATAGCTGAAATTACTCACTTCATAGTTTTCCAACACCTGGCTAGGGTAACACGCCTCTCTTCCAAACATTAAAAAATAGGGCGAGAACTGTGTTGAAAAGTGTTTTTAGTTTAAGTTTTTAGTTCGTTTAGTTTATTTTATCTAATGACATACAAAACATAATTATTTGCATCCACATATCCTTATGCGCTATGTGCAACTTTTAGTCACTAGACTAAAACCGTGAGTCAATTACTCTCACGTATCTCTTAAAGTGACAGGCACTTAATTACACCTATGTGTACTCAATTAGACCTACACACCACATTAAAGATATGCCTAAGTGTAATAGTTTAAAAATAGTTATAGTTTTAGAATAGTTTTCAAATGGCTAAATATATTTACTAGTAATTATGCAGAATATATGAACTATGACATAAGCCATAATTTTCCCTGTGTGTTTGTGTGGAGAGTCAAGCAGAATCTGAGATGGCCACTGGTGTGAATGATCACACTACATTATATTCAATATTACTGATGATGTCAAGGTGGTGGGGCCCCCAGATCAACTACATTTTTAAAAAAGTATCGAAATCGCAATTCTTGACTTGGTATCGTGACAACAAAGATTGTTAAGGCGGAGCAAGATACTTCGTCGTAGTTCATGTCTATGGGTGCGAAATGGGGATTGAATCCTGTCTGCATAAAGAGGCGTGTCGATGGCGGTATTGGCCGTAAGTTGCAACCGACCAACAGCAGCGGCAGAAATAACGGCGCACACCTGATATAAGGTTGATTTTCTCCAGACTGGATTGCTCAAAAATGCTAAAAATGTACCTGAAATGTTCAGAAGGGTTTGAGGATCATGAAAATGTGCCCGAAATTCACATTCCTAACTCTATAGAACCAAGACCTTAGCATTTGTGGTGAAATTCTGAGCTATGCCCATAGACTTCAATGGAGCAGTCGCTGCCTCTGCTCTGCATAAAGGGGATTTTGACCCCCCTCGTGCGATCCGGGTTCCCGGAAGTGGCTCCTGATGAAATATCTTGCTCCGCCTTAACAATCTTTTGTTATCGTCAGTAATTGTCTTAACAAACAAGTTTGTTCATTTTCCCATTAACAGTCTTCTGTCTTGTCTCATCATACTAACATCCCACTCATGGCCTGTACCTTGACGTGGTGAGTGGGCATTCCACTAAACAGGCGTTGCTTTATGGATGTTTGCAGCCATGTTTCTGCTTCTGTCCGTCCAGTGGTGTTCACAACACTTTCCAAGTATGACTTCTTGTTTTCTTGTTATGTTTATGATCTTGGCGTGTGCACATCCCAACTTTGGAAGGGGTGTGACACTGTAGTAAAAATTATTTGTAAGAACATACTGTATACAAATGTGACTAACTTCATCAGTCTGTCTGCCTCATATTTGCATTAACTGACGATTGTGTCTGGTGAAGACACGCCTCGACCATTTGCAAATCAAGTCTTTTGTCATGTACGACGGCCCAGCTTTTGTCTTATGCCAGACTTCACCATAGGTGGTTGGCGCCAATTAAGCATGCATATGTCCGGGGCGTGTCTGAACTTTTCCACTGGAGCAGACAAAGGGCCTGCTAACAGAATATAAGGCTGTGAGAAACGACAATCGTGAGGGGACTTGAACAAGGAAACTTGTTTCACGTTCTCCTCTGAGCCGGCTTGTAATAAACCTGGGAGCGTCTCCCTTTCTTAACACATCTCAGTTCAGTTTTGTTTTCACGTCATTTTTAATTCTCACAACACACATCCATTCCAAACCACCAATAGTGTTTTTGCCCAGAGGCATAGTGAGGTTACAGATGATCCATGGTTAGACCACCTTGAGGCTAGATTTCCTATGCATCCATTTGTTAGATTTTCTCCTTATCTGAGAGTGAACAACAAACTACTAAGTCAGTGCATCATACATAAAACATGTCCGTTTCATGTGTGAAATTATCTGCACATACTCAGAATATACTCAGAGAATATACTGTTGTAAGTCTTGTATTCTTGATGGAAGCAAAAAATGGAAGGGAACTTGGTGGTGGTCCGACTTGTACTGTCAAGTTGATCAAGTTATTTTGTGCTATTTAAATGGAAAAAGCTATTTTAATGTATAACAAATAAAATATTTTTGTTGCTGTCATTCAGTGTGTGATCATTCTAGTTACAGTTTCAAGATGCATAGCTAAATAAAAAGACACTGGCACATCTGTTTACGAAAGGGATAACGAAAATATGACTAGGCTTAGACTGTTATGAGCACGTCATATTTTCTGTCGCATATGTATCCTCCTCCCTCCCCAGTGTGTAATTTATGGTTGGTGTTGTCGGTGAACAGACTACTACTAACGAGACAGCTGGTGGCATCCATGTTCTTCCCAAAAAGACTACAAACCCCAGCTTTCGTGCGACGTTACTTCATGGAAGTAACGTCGATGCAGCGGTATAGTAGCAAGATAGTAGCATCCATCAGGCAAGTCTTATTTAAATAAACTCCTGGTGTATTTACAAACTTTTCAATGCCTTGTTTTATGAGTAAAAAACATACTGTAGAAGTTTCGTACCATTCAGGGCATTATTAGTGGGGTAATTTACGAGATAAAAGTTGGTACCATTACGACGGCAGAAACTCGTTAGTTTCTGACGGCGCTACTCGACTAGGGTTCGACCAAGGGAAAACAGGTTCTGGGAGGGTGTTTGGCTCGGGGTCATGGTGCAAAGGACCCTAGGGTGAAATTACTCCGAACCATCGCTCTAAGAACCAAACCAGAATTTGTTCAAACACACCTATGGCTACTGAAAAATGTAAGGTTCATTTAACAAATGTTATTTTGAAGTGTTAAAAAACATTGTTGTTTTAGAATTTCCGAACAAAAGTGGTGATAATTGGCTGTTATGATACTACTTTTCGGCCGGAAGTAAACCCAAAACATTATTTAGCTTATTTAGGCTGCTGTCTCCCTGTTACAGAGACATGACATCATGCATCTTGCTGCTGTGACAAATAGGCTACATTAAATTGTGGGTGAACTTTCTGATGAACTTGGTGAAAAATGAAAATTCTGATGAAATAACCCAAAATTATGTTCAGTTTGACAGATAGTTAACTAAATGTTTGTTTACGTGATTAACTTAAGAATGTTTGTTTACGTGATTAAGAATGTTTGTTTACGTGATTAACAAACTAAGAAAACTAAGGTAGTGAGCTTCGTTGTTAGCATGCTAGTAGTCTTCCAGACAGCTAACTTTAGCTCATGGTAGCTACCTTAGCATTCCAATGGGTGTGAATGACAGATTATAACATCATCACGTATGTTTTCGTGTGTAAATATACTTGTCTTGGTACTATTTAGTTTAATTCAGACTTTATCATTGAAATTAGTGTTTCTGTCTGTAGACAGTTTTAGCTAACAATAGAAGCACATGTTGGTTAGCTTTTGGCTAATGTTAGCTGATGTCCATTCACTCATTACCCATTTGTTGCATTGCTGCAGATGTGTGCGCAGCCGTGGTGCAGAAGACGCTTGGTGGCCGTCCACAACGTTATAAGCTTAACCTAATAGTCGGCTGCTGTAAGCTACAATCGGAATTTTTTTGTATACGCCGGTTGTCTCAAAGATAATAACATCTCATTTCAGACTATATTTCAGAGTTTGCCGTTCATTTGCATTATTAATATAACACCGTATTTTGTAATTTTTGGCGAAGACATGCATTCCGTTAGGGATATTGAACATTCTCTAACCATCGTGATTTGGAATTTGGCTGTTCTATGGTGCTTTCTGTCTTAGGGGCCGTTTATACGAGAACGATTGTGAAGGAAGACGACAAAATATTTTATCATAAGTGCCTTTCGTTTACACGGCGACCCCGCCATCGGGGCTTGAAGACACTAAAATCTGAAGACTCCTTCCAGAGTGTAGAGTTTTGAAGACGACCCGGGTTGCGTCTCCGTCTAAACGGCTAAACCAAAGATCCTTGACTACCTCTCTGGCTAAACTGTCAAATTAGAATGTCTCTGCGTGGCGTGCGGGGTTCTATCACACCACCACCCAGCGGTCTGGAATGCATATCCAATCGAAAATCACATACTCTTGCGTCTTTATATAAACAAAGATTTCCCCCTGAGAATGCTCGTCTAAACGCGAATAAAAAAATGAAGACGAGACGCCACTTCTGCGTTTTCTCTTTTCATCGTCACTGTATAAACGTAGCCTTAGTTGCGCATGCATGTTTTTGCGACGTTGCATAAAAATCCATGTATACAGTCGGCATCTAGTCAAAATCGTGGTTACCGCCCCCAGTTGCCGTGGCTGAAACGCCCCCATGGGGGAAAATGTTTGTTTCGATTGCATGTAATCTAATGGAGGTGCACCAGCGTGAGTACAGAAAACACCTTTAAAAAGATAAAATCTTTTAGCAAACATCAATAAACGGCACAAACACGTTTGAAGAGTTATCTGTGTTTCAATGAGGTTAAGGGTTCAGAATGTCCGATTAAGTTCCCTCATTTTGCTAATTCCAGTTAAACGGCCAGAACTGTCTCGAGTGTACTCATCGTAAAACTGCTTTCAATGGCCGGACTGTGTAGCTCGGTTTAGCAAGCTAAGCCTTTTGCCGTAACACCACATAAGTTGCATCTTAATTTATTCTCACATGAATGCACATTCCCTACAATGTCCGTGGGAATAATTTGAACAAGTAATGTGTACCAGTTGGTTATGTTATACTGACGATATAAAGTTAGCCAGTTAGCAACCTAATGTACGCTACCATCAAATATAGCTTCCAGAGAAATTTGTTGTCAACATTGGGCAATCAAGGGTGAATTAGGTTTGTTAGCATACACTGGGCAGTTAAATAAACACCATTCCTTCAAATTATTGTGTTCAGAAACAAGCAGAACTCCTCCTGAATGTAAAACGAATGTATAAAGTCTAACTGTTCGCCCATTGACTTCCATTGTGTGTTAGCATGCTTTCCCCCTCATGGGGGCGGTAACCTTTCCGAACTTCTTAACCGACTGTATGTATAGCATTGATTTAGCAAAATTTTATTTCAACTGAGTAAATGAACATGAACTAAAAGTTTGTTTTCTTATGTTCTTTTTTTATAGGTTCATCTTCAAGATAGAGTGGATATAATATGTATGAGTTTGAATGTTGTTTGTTCATGTTTTATCAATTTGTTCATGTTTTATTAATAATAAAAGGCATTCCTACATTGTGATGAATTCCTTCTCTTCAACTTTATTAAAACAATTAATTTAATACAGTAGACTAGCCTAATCTTAAAATAGAACATTATTTTAACCTATAGTTATTTCATACAACTGCAACTTCTGAAACATTTATTTAAGTGAACTAAAATTTATGAGTAAAGATTACTAATGTAAGCTTAATTTGTCTGCAGCAACCTGGGCTGTTGTCCATTATACAAACCTAAAAATTATAAAAAACAAAAATTATAAAAACCTACCTTTGATGGGCTAAGCCTCCATCAAAGGTACTCTGTCTACTAGGGGTAATGAATATTTTTTGGGGGCCAAGCAGCAAAGCTCTTGAAGGCACCATTAATGATTCTATGATTTCTTATTATTGGGGGCCAAGCAGCCCGAAGCTGCAAAGGCACCCATTGTGATTCTATGATTTCTTATTATTATACTTTCTTCCGCCATGGAAGTCAATGGCAGCCCATAGAACCGTCTGGTAAAAAAAAGTGTGAAATTTGGCACACTTATTAGGGACAGTACCATGATTAATGTCACCAAGTTTCATGATGGCAACTCAAGCACTCTAGCGCCACCAACAGGCCAAAGTTGGATGTGCGTTCACGCACGTAACTTTTGACCCGTTTTGTCAAAAATGTGGTATCGTTTGTAATCCTTGGACCAAGCCGAGTTCAACGCACCCTATGACATCATTTTTTCCGCCATATTGGATTTTATCGAAAGTGAAACTAAAGTTTCACGCCTCACATAGTTTGTCCGATTTTAACGAAACTTAATACATATGATCTTCAGACCAATCCGCACAAAAGTTATCGATTTTTGTCTTCGAACTAAAACCGTTAAGCCCGTAACAACCAATCGAAATATGCGCGAAGCGCCAAACAGGAAGTGAGCTCATATCTCAGCAACCCTTTCATCTGTCATAACCAAACTTAGTACATGGACTTATATCCCCATCTGTAGAGCACTCAAAAAATCTGGTGACCTTTGACCTCTAGGGGCGCTGTAATTAGCTAAAATGCATTTTGGCCTGTAGCTGTTGATGTGTTTGGAATTAAAACATACTAGTGGTGTCTGGTAGTACTTTTGTCCTTAGGCTGATGTCAACATAATTGATTCGGCCGCCATATTGAATTTAATCCAAGAAAAAGTTTTCACTGGTCAAAATTTCATCTGATTTTCACCAAAATTGGCTCAGACCATCTTCAGACCATCCTTATCAGTGTTTAATTTTCATTGACAAAAGCATTGATTCGGCCGACCTTGCCATATCAGTGTTT
The DNA here is from genome assembly GCF_017589495.1 of Alosa alosa. Taxonomy (NCBI): domain Eukaryota; kingdom Metazoa; phylum Chordata; class Actinopteri; order Clupeiformes; family Clupeidae; genus Alosa; species Alosa alosa. Next base: position 19,155,843 of record NC_063210.1, on the reverse strand, counting down.
AATTTTCTGGAACGATTGACAGAAGCGTTCGCCTGTAACAGCCAATCGAAATTTGCGGCGAAGCCGCCAAACAGGAAGTGAGCTCATATCTCAGCAACGCTTTCATGTATCAAAACCAAACGTAGTACATGGTCCTCAGGACCCACCAGGAGGACGACTCAAGAAATTTGGTGACCTTTGACCTCTAGGGGGCTCTGGAATTGGCAAAAATGTATTTTGGCCTGTAGTTGCTGTATTATTCTGCAATGGAGGTCAATGGCAGCCCATAGAACCGTCTGGTTCATCCTGATGATGCACAAATAATTTGGTGACCTTTGACCTCTATTGGGGCATTGAAATCACAGCAAGCATGATCATATCTCAATCGATCTTTTATTTTTGATGTGAAACTGTTGACAGCGAGTTCCATCCAGTTAATTCTAATGCGTGCGTGCAAGGGTGGGGCGGTGGGGCGGGCAGGGCGACATGCGGTGGATTGGCTGGGTGAGGGGCTGCAACACTCAGCCCTGGTTCAGCCACACAAAAATCAGTTATGTTTTGATGTGAAACTTGACCTTGTAACTCAGCCAATCTTGGGTTGTTTGACATGGAACTTGTTGTGACTGCTTAATGCTATATGCCTGATGCCACGGCATTGAGTTGCATGGCAAATCTGGACTTCTGGACTGCTGAACTTCCTGCTTGGCCCCCTCATTGCTGCTTGCAGCTATATTTTTAAATAACATTGCTGAGTGTCTGAATGGTACTGATCTTGCACTTAAATGTTTATGGAATCTTTCTCTGAGGAACCTTCGGCTTAAGTTAATATCCGAACAAACGTCTTTATCTTAAATGCGACAACCCAAGGGCTGTGTAAATTGACAACAGACTAAGTATTCCCAAAGAGCGTATTTACAAAAAGGTTTGTGGACGAGAACACATGCTTTGCTGTCCTTATACAGTCTATGTTTGTTAATTACAGCTGACTCAAGTTCCTGGGGCTAGTAACATTAAGCTAACTGCAGGGGTATGTTACATCTCTTGAAGTTAACTGAATGTTTGTGTGTGCTTCTGCCATTTAGTCATCATTTTCAACAATAGGCAAATTAGTTTTCAGTAATTCAAAATTCCAGTATTTAGCACTTTGAGTCCCTTTTCTGGTTTGTTTTGGATGAACTAGAGTGGTGGACACCGAAATTTTGACGATTGGTCCTGTCTCGACTTTTCTGACTCATTTTGAATCGCCTTTGACTACTCAGAGTGGCTGCCAACTAGCCTAGAAAATCCAGACCCTGATAATCTAGAAAGATTAAGGGTCTGGCAAAGAACAATGTAATGGCCCAACTCGAGGGGCGGCAACAAGCATGCATTTAAAAATCTCACTGCACGCAATTGGATAACATTAGACCATGTTTACTCTGAATGATTTCGGACTTTGATGCAATCAGATAACACTACGACCAATGTTTACTGTCCTCCAATGTTGCAGCGCTGTCTTCATCAATTTAGCTGGTTCCCCGGAATGTTGGGGTAAAAGTAACGTGCATCATTGCTCTTTGCCAGAGTGTCTCGCAGAGACAATTCCATTGTGCTCTTGCGAGAACTCTGGATTTCCAGGGTAGCTGCCAACAGGAATACTCAAACATGTCCTAAAACAACCCTTAACGTTCCTTTTCAAAACTGTGCAACTCACAGAGTGGTTAGTGGTGTTCAATGATTATTAAAATCAAATATATCGGCACAATGTATGATTTCCAGCCGTCTTATTTGCTATTGTGGAACTATTTTTTCAGACACCTCACAACCGCGTATAAACTTCCGCTCAATATTTGAACCTGAAGCAGACGGTGGCGCAGTAGTAACATGCAATGAGTCTTCCAAAAGAAATCAATGGGATTTTACAAAATGGCAAATAAAACACGACAGAAACTGTATTTCGCTACGCTACTTGTTTTGGAACATCAACGAACACCACTAACCACTCGGTGAGTTGCACAGTTTTGAAAATGAACGTTAAGGGTTGTTTTAGGACATGTTTGAGTATGCCTGTTGGCAGCCACTGAGTAGTCAAAGGCGATACAAAACGAGTCAGAAAAGTCGAGACAGGACCAATCGTCAAAATTTCGGTGTCCACTCTAGTTCATCCAAAACAAACCAGAAAAGGGACTTTTAAGTGCTAAATACCGGAATTTTCCTTTAATTACTTCCTTAACGTTACACTTACGTGATAGTAACGTAACACTTTCTGATAGTAAGCCACAGTAATTACTATACATAAACATGATACCGAGTGTGAACGTATGTCTCATAGCCCATCTCGGATTGTCCCCTGCACTCCAAAATCTGGCGCTAGTTAGCCGATGCTACCAACAGCTTTTTCAATGGTGGTGCTTCGGCATCGGGCTAGCCATGCAAATAAATCACTGTTTTACACCATTTACGAGGCTCAATGTATCTCCACACTTCATTGGTAGACTTCCGAGGGCCCTGACATTTAAAACGAGACATTGAGAACTTTGAAAAAGCACTGGTAGTTTACTTACAAGATGATTTATACAGACAGTATCTTCACGAAGTTTAGCGTTTGCAGCCATCTTGAATTTAGTCACGATAAGTCGAGCGATGAGTAAGAATGAACAGGTATGATAAGGGATCAGATTCCAAAAATAATTATTATTTGAAATTTATATCAAATATGTCAATAAAAATATTCAGAAAGTCTACAGTGGTTGTGTGTTGTGTAGAATCCAGGATCGCGGCCGAGACGTCAAATGCTTAGGGATTCCACTCAGCTGGCAATGTCAACCTTGATATTGGTCAGCCGTAAATCAATTTGCTCACGCCCTTAATTATTCATAGATTTTATATCCAAATGTGATCTAAACTAATGAGTTAGATGTTTTTTTTTTTAATCACAGTTGTCAGATACTGGGAAACTACCGCAAATGTACAATTAATAAAAGTCCATGGGACCAGGCTTTAAAGCAACACCAAAGAACTTTCCCTCTGTCGCACACATGCTATTTGTTTATCCAGCACCAGCTTTGCAAATAACGATGTCCACAGACAAGGTAGAATATGTTATGAATATGATATGTTATGAATATGATTTATGAAAGTATGATGTATTGCGACATCAGATGCAAGTCAAATTTGTTGTTCCTTATTCCATTTAACTACAGATCCGCTATCCGATCTGGCAAACTTACATAGTGCGGTTATAGCCGATAGAGGGCCGCATTAAAGCAAATGCAGAAGTGCCGTTCACCCTGTTACAAGTTGATTAAACGAGTTTGGAAACATTATTTTAAAGGGGTGGTTCAGGATTTTGGACATAGGACCTCATTTCCAATGAACAAAAATGGTCAAGTGTGATATTTATCCAGTGGAGACCGTTTTTGTTTCAACACGCTTCATCCAGTCGTAAGCTCTAATTGCAGAGTTCAAACTCTCAATCGCAAACACGACGAGGGATGCTAGGCTAATTCTTGCTATTTATGTCAACGGTATGTGCTAGCCTGCCACTAAAAACAGTCTTACCTACTCCAAAGGACACTGTTTTTGACTGATGTCTTGGTCTCTCGATGTAGAGTAACTATATACATAAATATGTATGGTCAAAACCTATTGTTGTGTCTCGTAGGCCTACTCTTACTCAGAGGTAAAAAGAAGAGACAGGGTGTGAACTCCGGCCGAGCGCGCAGAGCTCCAATGCACTGCCGTTAAGCCATGAGACAGTTGATAAAATTTGCAATACCCAGAGATTTGTCGGCTGTATATTTTTTCCAACATAGTTAACACAAATAATGACTCATATTGGTCGGCTCAAGTTAACTGTTTTATATGCTTGCAATAAGTTTAGGTTTTTGCTGATGGCAATGACAATGCCAGCATTAATCACTCGGTTTAAATTAGAAAAATGTCATAGGCCGTGACAACATGTCTGGGGATGGGGTACATGTTGCCACTGTTGCCACCAATGATATGTATCGCTGCATCATCAACAACGTTGTTGGAACTACGGTGTTCGAATGTCGGAGGTAGCAAATTGCGACACAGGTACGATCGATGCTTTCTGGAAACAGTTGTAACAATTTCATTGTTTACTCGCAAGTTTCGTCATACTACGGTGGTTGAGCAACGTCATTGCTAACATCTCTAGAAACGACCCCCAGATTAGAATGTTGCCGCTTGGTTCAAACACACTAGCCGGAAAATCCAGACCCTTGTCATCTAGAAAGGGTCTGGCCAAAAATAATTAAAAATAGCCCAGCTTGAGGGGCAGCACCAAGCATGCATTTGAAAATCTCACTGCACGCAATTGGATAATACTACGACCAATGTTTACTGACTGATTCCAGACTTTGACGCAATTGGATAACACTACGACAATGTTTACTGACTGATTCGTTGCAGCGCTGTTGTTATCTGTTTAGCTTGCCTCATGGCCCACCTATATCAGATACACCGATGTGATTGGTACCTCGCAATGCAAGGAGTAAAAGTAACATGCATCATTACTCATTGCCAGAGTCTCGTAGAGACGATGCAAATTCTGGATTTTGTGGTCATTTTATCTAGATAATAATAATAACTTGTGTGTGTGCATACTGGTTTATTAGAAACATGCTGGTTTATTAGAAAACATTCCCTCTTATATAAGGATATTGTTTATGCAACTGTTATGCAACATTTACTGGAAGTCATGAGACTGAGCGGTCAGAGACTAAGAGTGAAACTGAGGAGGAATGGCAGTGAAAGTAAAACCAAACAGGGCTGAGAAGAAGTGGAGGGGTTTACAAGAAAAGGAGGCAGAACCAAAAGTGAAAGTACACATAGAACCAAAACAAACGCATACTCTGCCTGGCAACAGATTACACATAGGACCTGGTCACATGTATTCTGCCTAGTAACACACATTTTTTAATGTTTAGATGAGAAGGGTTTTCCACCAATATCTCAAGTCCCAAAACGTTCTGATTGGCTAAAAAGGGCCCGGTGACGTTCCTGAGGATAGGAACGCCTCCCAGGCCCCTAAGAGCATAAAAAAAAGAGCTCAGACACACTCAGATCAGATCTCATCGGGGTAGCAGCTGCCACTCATCACTCTATTGCCTGACGGTCCAGTCCTGACGCTGTTTGGATTGTATTATCACTGCAATACGGTGAATAAAGGATCAACAGTCTTCAGCTTCTCTCGTCTTGGTGTTCTCCTTCAGGTCTTTGACATCAGAGTGCTAGTTGGATTGGAGGTTCGGGAAAGTGGATAGTTTTTCCACGACAATTTCCAGGGTACAAACACACCTGGCTCCACTGGAAACAAACTAGCAAAGAGAGCCTTTTGTGCACGTACCCTATAAGATACATTTTTTTAGTTATGGTAATGGGATTTGCCAGACGCTTTTGTCCAAAGCGAAATACATATAAAAAACAATACAATAGTAGATTTAACAGTGAACAATTTAAAAAGTTGGTCAGACTACATAGAGCTCAACAGTCCTGTCCCTCCTCCGAGAGTGATTAGTTTCCGGAAGTAAGTTTCCCATTCATTTCACCAATGGTTATCTGGAAAAATCTGTATAAAGAGCTTGCCTTAGGCTGACCAGCTATGACGTGACAATCGTGACGCTATCATGAGCTATGATGTCATAATCATACTGTACAACATTTCATTTCAAACAAAAAAAAAAAAAAAAAAGTCTTAGTCAGTCTATAGCAATAACTGAATGTACATGGAGAATACCGTTAAAGTGCTTTCCATTTTGTAACTTAAGAGATGTAAGAAGTAAACTTACTTATTAGCTGGACAGAGTACAAACGGACAAATTTAACATTAGCTCTAGGTGCTAGGATAAACAGCTAGGATAGGTAAATACTAATGTACAACACCTAGTTATTATTTCATGCACTGATATGATATGGACAACATTTTGACTATGTTACTAATAAGAGCATGACAAACAAAGTGACTAGGGATTTCCCGATACCATTTTTTTTTACAGATACCAGTATGAGTATTTACATACTTGCTGATACTGATACCGATATATCTACCACAAAATAACTAGCATAAAATTGTTAGTAATTAAGATTTTTTTTTTCTCTACTCGATTGTTACAATGAGCCTAAAATAAGTATAAATGCTAATGAGTATCAAATAAAATATATAATAGCAGGCTATTTCAAATAAACAAACAAGTCTCTCTAAAACAAACCACCATACTGGCACTGTCCATATCTTAATTAAACAAATTATTAACTACACTATTTTGCTCTGTCTCTCAGTAAAATTTAATAGGGCAACAAAACATGATTCCACATGACCCTACTATATACATGGCTCCATCAATCCGGGTACTTTCCGTTTTTTTGACACATCCACATTTTTAGGCGAAACTACCCGGAAATATTTGAATGGGGGTCTATGAGAATTTCAGTGCATTACATTTTTGAACTTTAACCAAGTATTATATATAGCTATTTATACCGATCTAATGCTATAGCCAGCCAGCAGACGAGTTATACAAACTCTCTTCCAAGTCCTGACCGGTGTCGCTATTTTATAGCGCATTTAACATGCAGAGTGCAACCATGATAGTGTAGCATTTAATAGGAGAACGGCTTTGTTTATCATTACCATGGTAACTACAATAGCACTAGTGCTAGGTGTTGCAGGCTCACTCGGAGCTGAACTATGACATGTAATTACAGCTCCTAGTTCGCAAAGTTTCATTCATTCCTTCATTATTAGATTAGACATATTTAACATCCGACATCAACTGACTTTAGCTAGCGAAGTGTTTGCCGCAGACGTAAACAAATTTAGACGTCGGGTCCCACAGCCTCCCATCGGGATTCTCTCTCCTGATTGCCTGGAGCCACAAACCCCTTCTTTTCCCTTCCCTTTCTTTTTGTGGCAACATACTGAATCGCAAATCCTTATTTTTTTTGTTGTTAGCATTGCAAAATACTACACACCAGCTTTTAGGCATGGTGTCTGCTCAGTGAAGTAGCCTACTGTTCTGTCAACAGTAACAGCAAAGTGCCTACTTCCTTCACCTAAAAAAGGGCGTGGACGTTCTGGGACTCATTAGCATATCGCTGGTGACGAGACGTTGCAGCCATGAATACATGGATTTCTATGCAACTTCACGAAAACATGCGTGCGCAACTAAAGCCCTCCTTACACTGACAGACTTTGGAACGATTTGCAAAGATTTGGAAAAGATTTTTGAAAGACTACAGTCTCAGACCCTCTCACATCTAAAGACAAGTAGTAGAGTTTTAAGTCACAGACTATGATTTTGCAATGACTAGGGATCTTGCTAGCCTGGCCTTGGCCTGTCTACATACTTCCGGTCGATTTCTTTTCCCTGCAGTACTCCGTCTGGAATAGGTTGATTCGCGCTCGTTTACTTCAAGTACAGCTCGCTGCAGCCTGCGGGAAGGCGAGGCTTGACATCAAGCCCCGCCCACATCCAACTCAGCCATGTTGTCACTCCCCATACGCTTTGGCTTTAGGCCTACTGCCGACAGCCCGGTAGCTAATTATATAGTATATTGTTTCATATTAGATGATAGAAACTGATGATTTAGGCTAAACACAAATTACATTTCATGCAACAACAGTGAATTTTTCATGTAGGCCTAGGCTAGTTACTGTAATTGGGTTCGTGTAGGCCTACTTTTTCGTTCATTTGATTTCTGGTTTTGAAACCATGCACATTCACATAAATTGGTCATTTTAAATATTGATGACAATGTGTTCAAACGGAAAACGAGCCATATTTCATTTAATTTAGCCCTCAAAAGTAGAATGGTGTGTGGTTTCATTATCATGGACTATCAGTTTAACAGCAAGAATTCTCCATTACAACCAAAAAGCCTACAAAGGGGCAATTTTGCTTTATTGACAACAGGTGAACCAGAAACATACATTGTGTAACATTAACTTTGCTGGCTAGCTAGCCAGCTAGCTAGTTCCTATCTGACGAATGAGTAGTGTGACAACAGCGTTCTTATGGAAACGTTGGTGCTGTTGCGAGTTGCTGCACTGGTTTGAATCCACAGTTTACGTGTTGAATTACACAATAAAACGTGTTTTGCAGTAAGTTGCTGGTTTGTAGAATGTAGCACTAGCAGCTCGCCCAGTCTCGTTGCGAGTCCTGGCTCTCTCTGCCGACTGCCTCCCTCCCTCTCGCCGCCAGCAATTTTAAACTGCGTGACGTAATACAAAAAAAACATGGATGTGGGCTGGGCTTGATGTCAAGCCCCGCCTTCCCGCAGGCTGCAGCGAGAGGCTCCCAAGGGGGCAGGCGAATTCCCGGAAGTAGAAGAATCGACGTAGGCTGAAGGGACCACCTTTCTGCTAACTCCCATAGAAGCCCATTCATTCTAGGATTTTTTTTAAATACCATAACTTCATATAACATATATCCTGTGCCGATATTGTAGCTTCTGTGTAATCCACATAAACACTACAAAGGCAAAACAGACTCCACTACCTCGTCCGTAACGTTGGTTACCCGTAAGAAGAATGGTTAGCTTGTTCGGTTGGAGGGAAGCTAGCTTTGACGTAATCTCTCTTTCGCCGCCGTAGGGAGATAACCCGTATTGTTTGGATAAGAAGCTCAGTCCACCTTACTGTCTATGACGGTAACTCATAAGCAAAACCTAGCATACACGAATCGTATGTTAAGGTAAAGCATTACACAGAGGCAACCTAATAATAATAAAAAAAGTAAACCTAATTTTTTTAAAAAAACACTAATCATTACAGAGGTTTTCGATGGATTGACCGTAGGTCGGAAAAGTGGAAAGAAGATTAGCTTCAAGGCTATAGATAACTTTTTTGTTTTGTTGACTGTTTTTGAAGATCATGTATGGTAGCTTCAACATTAACACGACTTGGTGAGGATGATCTTAATAATAGTACATAAATAAATGTTTAACTTTGATGACGAAGGAAGTGTGAGAAGAATTTCTGTGTATCTATCATATGAGTTACAAGATTCAGTTCGATGGCTAACGTCACGAAGTTAAGTGTGAGTCTGCGCAGTACTGGGGGGACCAACTGAAAAATCGTTCTATTTGACTCAGTGCTCTCCCATTGAAAACGACGGAGTCTGTTCGTCCATTTCTTTTACTGTCTATGGAGGCTCCTCGTTTACTTCGGCAGTTGGGCAGCCGACTCCGCCTTAAGAATCTTTGGACCAACCAGCGAACAGAGGACGTCCCTGAGAGCGATTACGTACCCAGGCCTGGTGTTTCAATTACTACGTCCCCCGCCCCTGAAGCAGATCGCTTGGAATACATCAACGTAGGGAGTGAAAAGGGCTTATACTTATAAAATCTTTGAGCAAATGTGAATAATAGTTTAGCCTATTAACAGGAGTGTCACGAACGAAGTCACAGTGGAGTAGGATGTTATATCGTCAGCTAAACTTTAGTCATAGATGTTGTCACTTAAAAAGGCTACGAACGTACTCGAGTCAAACTGTAGTTTAGGCTACATGGTTGCGTTAAAATGGCTATTTTTCAAACACTAAGAAGGCTCAACATTGACACTGACACGGCTCCAATTTCTCTTTAACGGAAAGTTGCTGATCTGCGAGTAAAAACCTGAAGCTCGCGAGATCAGGATGGTCTCACGAGGCTAATAGAGCAGTTCTCTCCATGAAAATAATACAATACGTTTTTGTGCTGAAACCTGCACCAATTCGAAATCATGATGGTTAGAGAATGTTCAATATCCCTAACGGAATGCATGTCTTTGGCAAAAACGCCAAAAGACAATGTTGTATTAATAATGCAAATTAACGACAAACTCTGAAATAAAGTCTGAGATGTTATTATCATTGAGACAACAGGGCTATACAAATCTAAGTTATATAAGTTTATAACGTTGTGGCCGGCCACCAAGCGTCTTCTGCCCCACGGCTGCACGCGCATCTAGTTTTGTTGGTAAACGGGAGACCCGTGTATAGATACTTTTGTATAATTGATATGGCAATTTTAAGAGCGAGCGGCCACTTAGCGGGAGAGGAAAAGAGATAAGATGCTTCTGCCATCTACGGATTGCTGCCAAAGCAGAGTTAGGGAACAAGACTTCAAGAACAAGTCTAAACTATTCCCCAAACTGCCAAAAAAAAGCTCACCGAAAAAGAAGGGTTCACTGGCCTGTTCTTCTTCAGTGAGTTTTTTTTAGCTGTTTGCAAACGGAGTGCATTACCACCACCATCTGCTGGACTGACGTGTAATGGCAAGTGTACCCTTCAGCCTCGTAATGGCCGCCGGGTGAATACGGTGAAATGGCCATTGAATAAAGTAGTGATTTCTCCCACACTATGTTGGGAAGTTAGGTCTGTATGGAGCAACTATGCTCGCCCTATAGTGGACCAATCAAATCAGGCTTTACGATGATGGACAGGTGAGCAACAGCGCTTCGTCTATCACGTCATCTGAGCATGCTTAGGTTGACTGTTTGCAACAAAAACGCTGATGGCTTTAAATACCCCATATGGAAAAAGCATATTATTTCAATGAGGTTTTATCACTGAAAATGATTATTTCTGAAAACTTTGGCCAAAGTTGAGATGTAGGAACTCATGGTTTCACTTTCATCGAGGGAAAACAGCGTGTTGCATTGTGACATGTTCCCTCGTTCGTTTGAAATCTCTGATTGACCACCTGTTCGAGGGATTTTGACAGCCTTTCCCAGCTGTTTATAACATGTTTGTAGCATATCAGTGTTCAACGGAATTATTTTGTAAAATGGAGGGGATCATTAGGCTATCAGTTTTTTCCTAATAGCCCACCCTACTACGTATCTCTTAGATTTCGCTAATTAGTGTTGTAGGAGATAATGACGGCACAATAACTTTTACAAAAGACCAGAAAACAATGTTAAGGCATTTGTGGAGAAGAAGGATGGTTTGTGTGCTCTTCCTACATCTCACGGTAAGCTATTCTGTTGCTCTGATTGGTTAGGTCTATCCAATTGAGTGCAGAGGCATTCCCGGTTGAAACACGCCCCATTTTACGTCCCAATGGAGCAGTATCAGCTAAATTGATGGTCTGATTTAGCAAAACACTATAAATAACCATAACCTATGAGGTTTGGGATGATTTGTGTTTTTATGGGATTCTAACTGATGCTTAGTGATGCTTGGTTTAACCGGGACTGTCCCGATTTTGAGTTGCGTGTCCTGAGTCCCGACAAAAGCCTGCCGGGACACTAAAATGTCCCAGTTTACACTAACCAATTAAAGTGTAACCCATGCAGAAAGTCTATAGCCTAAACCATCCGGCGTATGATTTCGATAATGAGTGTGTGTGTGCACGTGTCAGTCAGTCGTAACAGTCTGCATAATCTTTGCAGCCAGCGTTACAGTGTATCTCCGTAAACATTGTTGCAATGCCTCTTCATATCTGCCTCTTTTTAATGGTTAAGCTATACACTATAGCTATGCTACGACAATGCTGAAGAAAAAGTCATCATTCTCAAAATAACCTATGGCTGTGAGTAGGGATGTAAAGATAACCGGTATAATGGTAAACCGTGATAAAAATGTTGACGATAACAATTACCGTTTTCTTTTCAAATATCATGATTATCACGGATGATTACCACAGTGTTGAAACCGTGTGTTTAATCCTTCCCAGCTTCATCCGAGCCTGCTTTTGACATACAGTAGGCCTGGTGCAATGAAACAAAACTGGTACCCTACGGATTCTGTTGTCTAATTGATGGTTTTAACTGCGATTCGGATTAGGTTACACCTGATTTTAAAAGGCGGAACATTTTCACCGCAAAACGTGCACTGTATCATTTAGCCACTCTGCGTCTTTTTATGTTCGTGTCCACATGAAATCCATTCCACTCACGTTATCAGGAGAATACAGTAGTCTAAAGTTTTATTTCAAACACTTACTTTGGTCTCACTCATTGGATCCAAATAACAGAAATAGCAAACTTCAAGTAATGGTAGGGTAAGTTAAGCTATAAGCGCATAGCCAATTAAACATGAAGAAAAAAGTGAACGGGACACTGTTTGAAACTATTTCAGCTTGTGTAGGCTCAGTGCTTTCTGAACATATTGAACTCACTTTTAAAAATACCGTGATAATACCAAAAACCGTGATCATTTTGATCACTATAACCGTGAGGTTAAATTTTCATACCGTTACATCCCTAGCTGTGAGTTTTGTATTCAAATGTCTGGATAATGGGTGAGGAATGTTTAAGAGACAGACTATGCACACGTGTTTTAGGCATTTCGCAGGCCCTAATCTCTGACTGAAAGTGCGCAGAACTTGTGTGTTTACATAACAATATATAATACATTTTCCCGGGGGTGACACCCCGAACACCTAAGTTTTGGGCTTAACGAACAAATGTCTGACCTGCCGCTTGTTCACGTTAAATGTAGTCACGCACAAAGTGTCCCAGTTGTAGTTTCGAGAAATCTGGCCACCATATGTTAGGCCCAATCCCAGTTCTCTGTCTTACCCCTTTCCCTTAGTTTCTGTATTCACGTGAGATGAGCTCTCAACTCCAGCACTCCTGGAAAGTTCTTATAAACACAAATCCAGCGAAACTACCTGAAGTAAGCGGGCGCCATTACTGAGCTGTGTCTGGGTATAGCGTTGCGCCAGTGCCTCCTATTGGATTGGTTGCGTCCACTGGGATAACAACCCGCGATTTACGACTGTCTCACTACTTCTTTTATAATGTCGAGTGGGAAAACATGTTCCGTTTTCAATTGTTCCAATAGCAGCAATAAAATTACCAGTTGGAAGAAAAAACAATGTGATACACAAAATACCCCGTGTCGATTGCCCCTGTCTGGTAGCCAAACATTACTATACTGTTTGCACAGATATAGCAGTTAGCTGTACCTTTCCTTTTGAAATGTGAAAATTAGATAAACAATGGTCACAAATGAAAAACATGAATTTGTTTATTTGATATCCATTCATTTATTTATTGTTGCCAAATAGACAGATATTTTTAGTTTCCTCGTTAGCTAGCCTAGCTAGCATATTTATTGCTAACGTTAGCTAGCTACAGTAGTCCCAATTATGTCTTTATTTCCCCATTCTCTACTCTAAGCTATTTTCATAAATAATCTGTAAGATCGCTTGTACCTTCATCTGTGACTGGAGGCCACTGTGTAACATCATCAACCCAACAAGCCATACTGCCTGGCTGTAGCTGTCATCGAGGGTGCGTTATCACGGATGTTTGTTTACATACCAGTGACAGCTCAGTAATGGCGTCACCACAAGATGGCAGCCTACACAGAACGCTTGTCGGATTTGTGTATACATTCCAAAGATTCCCTGCAGCTTTCATCTCTGAGCCTTAGGGTTCACAGCAGTGATTTTATCTGTTGAACAATGTTTGACATAAAGACAGTTTTCCCAGCTGTGTTTAGGTGGACTCCCTCAGAAATGTTGAAACAGAGGTTGTTATGCCTCACGTTAACCATGCTGATGTCCCTGAGGAATGACCCCACCATTTCATTAATGTGCCATCTGGACTTCAGACTGAGGCAGCCTGGAGCCTCACAGGTTCCCCTCATCCAGACTCTGTGTTCACAGATATTGGGAAAAACAACATGGGTCCCTGGGAATATAAATCACCAATGCAACATTCTCCAAACTTTTCTCATCTGTTGTTCCTCGTTGGTGGAACACACTGCCAGTTCCTACAAGGGCAGGGACATCCTTTTCCACTTTCAAAAAACTCCTGAAGACCCAGCTCTTTAGAGAACATCTACTCTCATAGCAACACTTACAACAAGTCTTACTGATCCTAGCACTCACCAGCCGTTTTAAACTGACAAGTAACTGTTAAAAAACAGCACTCACCGGCGACTTATTCTTACTGTACTCTAATGTTTTTTTAAACTGTCCTAAAATTGTGAGAATTGTTCCAAAACGTACTGTTTACCATGTTGTTAGTCGCTTTGGTTAAAAAAGCGTCAGCCAAATGTAATGTAATGTAATGCAATGCAACATCATCTCTGATCTTGGTGACGAGCTCTGTCCGCTTGGTTTTACCCCCCCAAGTCATTTCCACCGGCATGTATGAAGAGAATCCCGTCGCTCCTTCTCTTGCAGGGGAGAGAGAGGTCAGGGACCCCTGCTGTCCTGGCATGGTGCTCAAGCCAGTAGAGGGTAGAGGTCAGGGACCCCTGCTGTCCTGGCATGGTGCTCAAGCCAGTAGAGGGTAGAGGTCAGGGACCCCTGCTGTCCTGGCATGGTGCTCAAGCCAGTAGAGGGTAGAGGCTAGGGACCCCTCCTGTCCTGGCATGGTGCTCAAGCCAGTAGAGGGTAGAGGCCAGGGACCCCTCCTGTCCTGGCATGGTGCTCAAGCCAGTAGAGGGTAGAGGTCAGGGACCCCTCCTGTCCTGGCATGGTGCTCAAGCCAGTAGAGGGTAGAGGTCAGGGACCCCTGCTGTCCTGGCATGGTGCTCAAGCCAGTAGATCCAGGAAGTACCTACCAGCCAAATTGTGGGAAACTCCTCTGTCACGGTGTAAATAATCTGAAAAACTGTTAATGTCCTTGACTTTTAAAAGTGCTTTTCATTTGACCTCTGGCAAAGTTCTTATATAGTGGAGCTGGAAGGAGAGCAGATTGTCCACTGGGCACTGGTAGGCCACGTCCCCCATGGTCAGCTCCTGGCCAATGGCACTTAGCCTCAGCAGACACTCTGAGAGGAACTCATGAGTGTCCTACACACACATGCGGATGAACAAACACAAACAGATGAATATCTACAGGCCACACAAACAGAATAATATTAGTCTAGCACTCTTGTTCCTTTTCAAGTCACTGACTGCGTTTACATGCACTTCAGTATCCAATAATTAGGTACATCCCAGTTATGATCATATTTGGGATATGGTGTTTACATGAACACATAGAGAACCCAGTTATTAATATCCCAGTATACATGATGAATAGTATTCCGGTTACCAGTCATAAATGTAATGGAGGCAGACTGAGCTAGCGTGCTAGTTGCCCGTGTAAATCCTCACAGCCCGCCCTAACCTTAAGAATGCTTCTAACCGCTGAGTTGGAAGCCTGGGCTTTTAGCTCAGTGGTTAGAGCATTCGTCTCACATGCCTGTGTGTGTATCAAGGTGGCAGGTTTGAGGCCCGTGAGCGGCAAACGGACCGACCTTGTGACATGAAGTTAGAATAGCACATCTTACACCCGTTTCTAATGCAATAATTAGAAACGGGGATAAGGGCGTAGGCTACGTTCAGACTTAACGTCTTTTTCTGACAAAAGAAGCTGCAGACTATTTTTTCAGTTTGAAAAAATATCTGCCACCGTTCTTGTTCCAAAAAAGCAGGCAGAAGTGTTTTTTAGCGATAGGCAAAGTGACTAACGTTACGTGTGGATACAAAATATCGCAGAAGAAAAAATTGGGGTTGGCTATTGCTTTTTTGGTATGTTATGGTAAAGTTGTGAAGTCGTGTCAAACAATTCCCTATGCTCAGACACTAAAATGAGTCTCTCGACCGGTGTTCTGTCACCTTCTTCATTTCTTACCTGTTGTCATGGGAAAACACAGGTCTCTGTAAACTAATCCGCTTGTGATTGGTCAGCTGTAAAAAGGACAGCATGACGTATGGCGTTTTTCCGCTAGAAGTTGAATATGTCTCAACTTCTGAGCTGCAGAAAAAGACGGTTGCGGTCGCGTTTTAAAAGAAGCCGACGACTTTTTTTGAAAATACGGTCTACGCCATAGAATTATAATGTAAAACGGATGCCGGCAGCTTCGAGAAATCAGGATATGATGTTTACATGCGCTAATAGATAACCTGGGATACTTCAAAGCCCCAATCATAACCGGGATGCTGAAGTACAGGTGTTTATGTGCTCTCTCTGTTTCTTTTCTTTTAGCTGCCTTTTCTTAATTCAGCTCAGCCTTATACATCTTTTCCATTTTCACTCTTTTCCAAGCTTTGCTAACTCTTTCAGTTTAGCTTGTACTGTTTAGCCTCCTTCTTCTTAGCTTCATGTCTAATTTGGTCAATCTTTTTCTGATACTTTTGATTAATTTTGTCCTCTTTGACATTATATTAAGCAAAGGCAAAGATTCTGACAACAAAGCAAAGTGGAAAAAGTTTGTTATGACACAAAAATTGTTATATTTTGAAAACATCTAAATGACAGATAAGAAAAGGCAATGCATGTTTGTATGTATATCTTGTTTTATGTGTTATGAGTCGTTTTGGATAAAAGTATTTTTAAGTCAACAAAGCTAAAAGTAGCCTGTGTGGACATTGCTAAGTCTTTGTATATGTGTCTGTTGTCAAGTTCTGGGTGTTCCTCTGGTTGTACCAGGCGATGTTCTCCTTGAACTCAAAGACCGCTGCTGCCTTGATGTCCATGTCTGTAGAAATAGAAAGAGATAGAGTAGTTGTTCCTACCTGAGCAGCAGGGCCTCCACCTTGATGCTCCACACAGCCTCCTGCAGCAGCAGCTGGGTGCAGAGGGACTGCAGGTGGATGAGACACTGCAGCACAGCGTTGACGTACTGTAGCACGTCTGCCCCAGATTGGGCAGCCTGCAGGGAGAAGGACATCAAACTAGGGTGACCCTTAAAAGGGCCTTTGGGTTCACAGCAGTGATTTTATGTAGTGAACAATATTCAACTTGAAGACGATGCTCCCAAATACTTTTTGGTTGGGCTCCGTCCCTCAGGAACACAGGCATGTTGACACGGAGGTTGTTATGCCTCACAGTCCCTATGCCGATGTACCTAAGGAACAGCCCCACCATTTTGTTGATATGCCACATGGACTTCAGACTGAGGCAACCAGGGGCGTTACAAGTTCCCCTCATCCAGACTGTGCTCGCAGATGTCAGGAAAAAACTACATGGCTCCCTCGGAATAGAGATAGCCAACGCAAGATCATCTCTGAGCCAGTTCTGTGGCACATCCCGTTGCCCCTTCTCTGCCTCCAGCAAAGGTAGCACTTGGTCCCATTCCATCTCCCTACAACCAAGCCACTCCACCTTACAGGGTAGAGGTTAGGGACCCCTCCTGTCCTGGCATGGTGCTCAAGCCAGTAGATCCACAAAGTACCTACTAGCGAAATTGTGGGCAACTGTGAAAATAATACGAAAACTGTTCATGACCTGAGAGGGACAGCCGTGGCCTACTGGTTTAGGGCTTCGGACTTGTAACCGGAGGGTTGCCGGTTCGAAACCCCGACCAGTAGGAATGGCTGAGGTGCCCATGAGCAAGGCACCTAAACCCTTCACTGCTCACTGCGTCGGGATTAGTGTGTGCTTCACCACACTGTGTGCTGAGTGTGTTTTTCACTAATTCACAGATTGGGATAAATGCAGAGACTGAATTTCCCTCACAGGATCAAAAAAGTATATACTTCTACTTTGACTTTTCATTTGTTCTCTGGCAAGTTCTTATATAGTGGAGCTGGAAGGAGAGCAGATTGTCCACTGGGCACTGGTAGGCCACGTCCCCCATGGCCAGCTCCTGACCAATGGCACTTAGCCTCAGCAGACACTCTGAGAGGAACTCATGAGCGTCCTACACACACATGTGGATGAACAAACAGATGAATATCTACAGGCCACACAAGCAGAATAATATTAGTAGTTTTTCCAGTCATTGACTGCGTTTACATAACCTGACAATAGCCAGATGAATTTCGCTCCGCCTAGCTTCACTCATCCATCTGGAACCGATCCATTGAAGTGTTGCTTCAGAAGGCTGGGCCTAATCAAAAAATGCTTGCACATGATTGAATAAGCCACTTGTCCGTCATCTATTGACGTGCTACTTCAACCACTCACATCGAAGCCAACCCGTGACGCTGATAACAGTATCATAGTCGCTTCTACGCTATGTCACATCAACCCGATCTCACAAGCAATGCGTATGAAGTCGTACGCAACACTAATACCGAATTGCGTATGAATTCATACGCAAAATCAGCTAGTGACACATGCGCAGTAGCCTACATATCCGCTCACTCAAGCAACATGGCCACGCACGGCCACCTGTCAAAATCATTTTTTTATTTCATAAAAACATGGGTCTAAACAAAAAAAACGATTTTTTTTTTATGTATTACAAACGTAAACCTTTAGCATCGCGGACCAAAAGGTTACCTAATTATCAAATTTTAAGTACTGCTATCAAAACGAATTTTCATGAATTAGCCTACACCAAACCATTATTTATTGTAACGAAACTTATTTATGAAATAAAAAAATGATTTTGACAGGTGGCCGTGGCGTGGCCATGTTGCTTGAGTGAGCTGATATGTAGGCTACTGCGCATGTGTCACTAGCTGATTTTATGCGATGAATTCATACGCACTGGTATTAGTGTTGCGCATTTACTTCATAATTTGCATTGCTTGTGAGATCGGGTTGGTCACATCTATGAAACTCCCGTCGGTTGCAGAAATCACTCTCAATGGAAGAGGTCCCAGATGGATGTGAGTGAAACTAGGCGGAGCTAAGCGGAACGACATTCATCTGGCTATTGTCAGGTTAGCGTTTACATGCTGTGGTCTAAAATATCCAGGCAACACTCAGGTGTGAGGAACCACTGCAGGTTTATTCACGATACCGGAAGTAGGTCACTAGCAACAGCATGTTCCAGTAACACTACTCAAAGTCCTCTAGGGCGAAGCCCCATCTTATGCATGTTAATTACATTGGTAATACAAATTACATGAGTACAATGGTCTTTTCCAAAAATCCTCATACATGCAGAAATACAACAATACATGGACACTTCTTGGACATAGCATGTGATCCATGCGCCATACGCAAGTCATGTGGCTACTCCAAGTAAGTAGATAATTGGTCAATACAATACATATACATCCTTCAGCATTCTCTTGCCATAGTCTAGTTCCTGTCGGGATATTCCTAATATTACTGCCTCAGGCAGAATACCCTTAACTCGTGACAAAGGGGGTCGCATGACCTTTATTAGAAAATCATGACATGGAGAGAGCAAATGACTGACAAAGCAAAGTTGATGCACAGTATTGAATGTATAGAAACCATACACAGAATATAAGAAAATTAAATGTTAATCACTTCTATGTAATAAATGTAGATTAGTATTCACTTCTAATATGTGTAAAATGATTTAATAATCACTTCTATTTCATAAAAATGTTAGTAATCCAAAATTTCTCCTTCACATGCACTTCAGTATCCCAGTTTTTATCATGTTTGGGATATGGTGCTTACATAGGGTGACTATATTTCCCAGAACTAAAACTGAGAACGGCCAATCCAAGACCAATTGGAATGTGTTTTATGACATCTCCAGCACGCATAATAACCTAGCACTGATGATACAAAATGAGAAGACAGAATATCTAGCTGTTATGTTTTCAAATATTCCAAATGAGTTCATGCGTAGCAGCTTTCCTGTAGGCTAGTCTACGTGCTGTTGCTGCAACCCTGTGGCTGCAACATGAAACTACATGTAAGGGATAATGTATAGAACGCTGGTTTTTATTGGGAAAATAAGTCCGCGACGCAGCGGAGGGGTCTTGTTCCGCCCTGAAGGGACTTATTTTCCCAATAATGACCGGCGTTCTATACATTATCCCACTTATTACACGGCTACTTGCCAAAACGAAACATTAAACTCCCCACGATGTGACTCTTTAGCCTACATAGCCTAGGCTATAGCCTATTTGTTACCGTATTGGCGTGGCTTTTGGTGAGAAACAAATAGTTCAGTACACGCTGAACTTGAATCAAACATTCTTTAGAACACAGCTGATCAACCGTCTACTTTCACTTTTTAATGAAGTTCCAGTCCTTGCGCAGTAATATGAAAGACATGAAATAGAAGCAAAAAGCCCATTTTCCTTGACAGCGGTCTGTTATACTTAGCAACGGTTTGTTATTGAGCAGACCACCAAATGTTGGGAAGGCCCATTCAAGTGAATGGAGCATTCTGCAGGACTCTGAAGAGCCATGTAATAAGGAACAATAACACCGGAGATTTCTGCCGGAGTTATCTAAGCTTTATGCCACAATGCTACATATCCAGAAGTTGAAGCTTCTCCCATACATATACAAATAAACATGCCCCACAATGTCCATACAAAAATGTTCAGCAAGTAATGTCAACTATTTAACTAGTTACACTGATGATGCAAAGTTTGCTAGCAAGTAAGCTAATATGGAAAGTTCGCTAGCATATAAGCTTAGATGGAGAGTTTGGGGAATGTGTTGCATTTGGGCGCATATCACCATCTAGCGTGGCGGAGTAAACCATTAAAACTTGGGTCTACGACAGTGTTTCTCAAACGTTTTCAGACAAAGGACCACTGAACTAACCAATAAAAATGAAATGCACGGACCACCTAGCTAAAAAAAAAAAAAAAAGATTAGACCTACTTCAACAGTAGGCTATATTAGCCTACTCACTGAACCACCTTGCTTATTGTCTTTGCACTTTGCTTATTGTGTCAGAGGATTCATATGATTTAAACTGGCTTAAATAGACAGTGTTGCAGAACTGTTTGGATTTACATACAAGTTGGTTTAATATTGCAAACAACTCATCTATATTATATTTTACCACGTCTGCTCGTGGACCACTTGGGATAGCTTGCGGACCACCAGTGGTCCCTGGACCACACTTTGAGAACACTGGTCTACGAAGATCATGACAGTGGTCCAGTCAAATCTTTTATGGTCAAATCCCAGCCGAGCTATAACTGTAGCTCGACTTACCTGTGCATGTAAACATACTAACTGACAAAAAATCAGAATGAGTAATTATAACAGACGAGTAGCCCTGTGGACACACAATATTGTTGGAAAATTGAGATGTGTGAAACACTATTTGACTGAAATGGTAATCAGAAATAATTTGTCATATAAAAAAGACTAAAATGTTTTGACTAAAACTGACTAAGACTAAGATACCTTTAGTTTTCTTTTGACTAAAACTAGACTAAAATGACGACTTTTAGTCGACTAAAATTTGACCAACAAAAATTATATTATAGTAATTATAATATTTAATGATATTATAATAATTATAATATTTAATGACTAAATATGACAAAGACTAAAAACGACATTTCGTCACAAGACTAAGACTAAATTGGTGACAAAATTAACACTACGGCGTGATAATATCAAAATTAATTCTGGACCCGTTAATATTTGGCCCGTTACCCGACCTGTGCCCGCGATAAATCACACACAAGCTAAAATCATTCCAATTAAAGTGCTTTATTTTTATCTTGCACCTCTCAACATCACAATATAGGCTCTAGGAAACAGCCTAACGAGTGCTTTCTTTTGTGCTATTGGAGCACGTAGGGCTACAATATAACCAACCTAATACAAATATTTAACACGCCCCTATCAACTTTCACATTTGATTTGAGTGTTTCACATTCAATCTAAATCTTAAGCTAATAAACAATATAGCCTAAAGTGCGCTTTCTTTTGTGATTCAAGTATCCTACCATCGGTACCTTTAAATAGGCATTTTTCTTTAACATTTTGCATTAGGGCTATATCTTACAATAATGAACCATAGCCCACTGCATCAGAACATTACACAAATAGACCTATTAATATAAGGCTACAAGAAAAAATACAATGAGCATTACAAACAATAGGCCTAGCTATATGTAGGCCTATGCCTTTGCTGGCAAGTGGCAACGCTCCAACTGCGAAATGCATCAAAGAAATCAAAGTCGCAGTAGTGACATGATGTTCAAAGGCTATTATTGACTAAAACACATATTTGTGATGTGGTAATGGTAATTTATACATACATGTCTTATGTTTTATTTTAGCAAACTAAAATACTGTTTGGTTCTCATCCGCTACCCACCCGCAAGGAGTTCATTATCCCCCCGCAGCCCTGCCCATGAATTTTAGGAATGTCACAATCCACCCGTTTGAGCAACTTTTATACGGGTAACCAACCCGTTGCAGGACTCTATACAGCAGTCAAGTCAAGGCAGTTTTATTTGTATAGCACATTTAACATGCAGAGTGCAACCCAAAGAGCTCCACACACAAGACATTGACATAAGATGTCGGACGGAGCGGTGTAGTTGCCAGCATACCCGTGACACCAAGACAGATAACAAACTAAATTAACAAATAATAAAAAGTAAAAAAAAAAAAAAGATGAAATTAGTCCAATTTCTAACCAGCTGAAAATTCGTAAAATTGCACACGGCAGTGACATAACTGATGTAACGTTAATTAAGTTCTTTTTAACTGACCAACCCAGAGAATTAAAGGAACGGTATGTAGGATTTTGGCCAAAACTGGTACTACAATCACTTTCAAAATACTGTAGAGCTGTGTACACCGCAGATGTGGTAACTAGAGCAGAGCTGGCAACCCAGATGCCGAAACACTACTGACTATGTGATACTAGATAGGTGGAGGGTGGCGGATCAGGCTAAAACACAAATATGTAAACATCAACATCAGTTGAGGGCTGCAACTTCACTTTTTTAAATGACAATATCCTGGCCGGACTACTGTTGTCAGTGATATAAGTATTTGAAATTAGCATGATTTCCTAATGTCTAGTGATAAATCAGGGCCATTTTATGATTAATTGAATTACATTTCTTACATACGGTTCCTTTAACTGGCAGTCTGGAGAGCACTGAAACAGAACAGCCTGAAGTCATGATGGGTGATCTTGCTGATTAGCGGCTCGGTGGTTTTAAACAGCGACAGTTTGTTGTTTCATGGTTCTTGACGTTGTTATCAGAGTTCCAGACTCCAGGCACCTAACGTTAGATGCTAGTAAGGTCAGCCGCAGCTCGGTGGTTGTGGCAGCTGCAGATTTCTCGCAGAGTAGGCCCATTGCCTACCATCAAGTGCAAATACACAATACAAATGTGATATTTGACCAACTTTAATGTTTATTTACATTTTGTGCCTAAAATTCATCCTGAATCCACCCTTCTGTTTGAATCAGGGTGATCCTGATTTTTTAAAATCAAATTTATCCCAGTCCCACTAACACAAAGTTTAGATTACATGACACAATCCGATTTCAGGATCCTATTTTCTCTTTGAACAACCCATTTTCAAGGTTAAATCCGATCGGATTAGTTTTGAACAACTTGGCCTTGAGCCTAGAAATCTGGACACACCCTAGCGGCAGCAAATGTTATTTGCACCCAGGGTAGTCTAGCAACTCTCCGTTGGCTTGCGAGCTGGAAAAATTAAACTTCAATCAGGCCAATCACATCGTGTATAGAGTCAGCGCCTGCTATTGAAAACAATAAAGATGGATGCTGCTGCTGTTGAACAGTGGTCTTTGAATCACCATTTGAGTTGAACTTTTTTTAAATTGGCAAAAGTTTGATCAACTAGCCAACTAGCTCCACTGGTATTCAAACCAGTTCCTGGTTTCAGAAACGCTGCTTGTTTATGTTATAAATATGTGTTTCTGCTGACAAAAGGGAAAAATAGTGTATTTTCCAAATTCTGTTGGACCCAAGAGTCACTCTGAATCACACAATAGTTCACCATGGTGTTTGCGTATTTAAGGGTATGATACATCATACAAATAACTGGGATGGGATGCATTTGTTACACAGACAAACAAAAGTTTATTTGAGTATCATCCTAATATCAGTGTTTTATTTGGAAAGGTTTCTTGCCTTTTAAAATGTGGTCATTAGTTTATAACAAAAATAATGGTTGATAATAATTAATGGTTGATGATAAATCATTTTTGAAAAAAAAAATTGTGCTAAGCTCAATCACACGTCTTTAAATGCTTTTAAAAAAGTTTATAGTAGTCAAGACACCTCATAGAATTCTATTTAATTCAAAAATGTTTTACTGAATTGAAGGCATGACCATTCATAAAAAAGAAAGAAAGAAAGCATTGAAAGCATACAATATTCAGCTCTGCAAAAAATAAGAGACCCCTGCACATTTTCCTGATCCTACGTGTGCGTGACATTCAAATGAACAGTGATTACTTATTTTTTCCAGAGCTATATGTCTAGAAAACATCAGAACATAAAATAAAATAGAATCATAAAACAATGTGTGATTATAAAAAACCCACACACATACACACATTTGTGCATACACAAACAAACACTTTCATTTTAAAAACAGAAAACAGACAAAATAGCAATGGGGGTCAGCATGTATCAGGCTGTCATAGGCTGCCAAAGGATAACAGATCCATTTTCTCATCCCTGGACTAGGGTTAGTATCAGGCAATGTATTGCAGGTGCAGTAGCCAAGCCTAGATCACCAAACGGAGGTGTGAGGAAGAGAGAGAGAGAAAAAAAAACCTTGTTCACATCTTTACCTTGAGATCATTTATTTATTTTAAGAGCTTGCTTTTTTAATCCATTGCTCACTTACCCCTTGCTTTCTTAGATGAAGCAGACCAGCAGTTAACAGAATGACTCTCAGCACTAAAACAGTGACCCCAATATCCACTTTAATTTTGTCTGAGGTCGACGTGGAGGGATCTGTCAACCACAAGACATGCACATGTGACTTTAACCATATCAAATCAAATTAAGAAATCATATCAGATTTCTATCTATCTTCATTATTGATAAGTGATTGGGTAAATAGTCATGCATAATGTAAATGATCATGTTTAATGTAAATGAAAATGTTTGACGTAAATCATCATGTTTAATGTACCGGTAAATGATAATGTTTAGCATAATTTATAATGTAAATGATAATGTTAATTATAATGTAAATGATCATGTATAATGTAAATCATGCTTAGTCTCACCCCAGTGATTCTCCTCTGGATCTGTGAAGCTGGCATGTTCCACCACACAGGAGTCCCTCTCTTCAAATTCATATTTCTTTTTTTGTCAATTATGGAATTTTATAAGCTTATGGCAATTAATAAAATAACACCGTACACAATATTTTGCCTGACCTAAAACATCAAGCTGAAGTTAACTTTCGGTAAAACGTTTAAAAAAGTTCTATTAAAAGTCAATACTAAAAATTATTGTTTTGTCTGTATTTATACACCAGACAACCAAATGTTTACTGTTTGTATGTGATAAAAATCTCACTTATTTGAATCTTGAGCAGTTTGGTTAAGGCTAGTGCATGTTCACATATTCCATCCATTTTAGAAGCCATATGGTTATGGTTAAACCCATCATTGGTCCACTTGATTGCAAGCTCTGAGGTCCACGGTGTGTAGCCGGTGGATCGATTGAATCGCATGACCAACACCTTATCATACAGACACTGCTGGAAAGATTCAACCAGATACAAATAGTTTCCGCTGAATCGGCATATGTATTCCATGTGGAATTAATGCCCAGCCGTGGAAGAAACTTACAAATTAAGATAAGATAAAAGATTAATGAGATTTATCAGTAAAGTAAAAATGTATGTATGCTTTCTTGTAATGTTTAAGTGCTAAACACACAATGGCATTTAAGAAGAGGGCTACATTATAAAACTGATTGCATTGTTTAGAATTTCCCATGAGATGAATAAAGTATCAATCTATCTATCTTGTTGTTGTTGCTATTGTTGTTGTGTACAACTTTACAACTGTATTACTTTATCACAATTTGCCAACAAGGTTGTCTTTACTCACCTTCTCTTGGCTGTAAGGCAAACACAGGCACCAGCACCACTAACCACTCGGTGAGTTGCACAGTTTTGAAAACGAACGTTAAGGGTTGTTTTTGCATGTTTGTGCATGCCTGTAGGCAGCCACTCTGAAGTAGTCAAAGGCGATTCAAAACGAGTCAGAAAAGTTGAGACAGGACCCATCGCCAAAATGTCAGTGTCCACCACTCTAGTTCATCCAAAAAGGGACTCAAAGTGCAAAGTTTCATTCAAATTGATTCATAGACAGATAGAAGTCCCAAGTCCCATCAGAGCAGAAGTGTCCCTCTATCTTCAAAAAACTTTACCAAGAATACCTCCTAGCAGCGGTTCCCAACCTTTTTTGGCAACCTCACACACTTGATAAGCACTTCCCACACTCTTCCCTCCTCTACCAGAGAGGGTTAAAGCGGAGCGAGAGGCGCAAACGTTCGACAATTTCAGCGTTCGATTATTGCAAGGGGGAGGGGGGGAAATCCCCCTTTATGCAGACCAGAGTAAACCCTCGCTGCACTAATGTCAATGGAGACTTGTGGAATTTTACCAATAAATTGGTCATTATGTCTTTCTGGATTTGTTGAGGGTTTTTTGGAAATTTTTGTCATAATCTGTAAGTGTTTGGGATCATTTCAAGCCTAAAAGTGTAATTTTTTAGCGTTCGGATTTGTGATAAAATAACTTAATATCAGACCATGCTGCTGCCAGTTAGTGTCCGGTTGTTAGCATGCTAGCTATCCTCTTAGCTAAGGTAAAATTTTAAACGGAGAAGTGTAATTTCTTTGAAATGACAACTAGCTGAATAACATTACTTACATTAGTTAAAGTGGATAGTTTATACTCAAGTGAATTTGCAACAGTATATTAAGTTTAAGAGAAGTCCTTCAACTACTAGTCACTTGTTAGCGCATAGCTGTATTGCCATAGCTACTCCCATCCACTTGTATAGCATTTTAAGCTAGCGTTAGCTAGCTAGCTAGCTCGGTTCACATGACTAATTAAATTATTCATATCATGTCCTAAAGAATGATTCATTGGTATCATACATGATTATAGACAATAATACTGTGAACACAATTAGGTTTATCTGTTCTTATTGCTTATTAAGAGAGAAAGTTTATTTAGTGACGTAAGGTGACACTCCACTTATGCAGACCGAACTGTCCCGTTTGCTCCCATAGTAACGAATTACGTTGCTCTATCTTGCTAGTAATCAAGGATCTTTGCCTCTACCTCCTTCCCCTCCACTTCTCCTCTTACCATACTTTGATTAGTATGGGGGGTGCACAAAGTTTAATACCCAGAGGGGTAGGGGAAGGGATATATGGCAGTTTAACCCTTAAAGGAGTAAGGAGAATGTTGAGAAATGAACGTTCTAAAGAATATCTGGGTTCATTGAATTCAACATAGAATTTTAGAACCTTCAATTGTTGCGGAACTTAGAATGTTCAAAAACCTACACCTTTAAGGGTTAATAGACCTATCAAAATCCATTTGTTTGTCGGACCTTTCAGGATGATTGGATAGGGTTTTTACAGCTTTGCCCGTTCCACAGGTGACTGACACTTTCTGTTTTGATGTCAGAGCATCTAAATAATTGACTGCGATCCGGGTGTGAAGATTTCAAGTAATTCAGCAAAAAAGACTTCCTTAGACCCTCTTGTTTTGAGAAATGCACTGTTGTGCAAACGTTAATGATGATTTAAGAAATGCACCAAATTGACTGTAAAACTGTAACATGGCTAAATGTCTACTTTCATAGACTTTCATACAAACACACCAGAAAACAGCATTTCACCCATCGGACCCATGTATTCCATTCTACTGCTCCCTAGTGGACACATTCAACACAGCGCCCCTTTAAAAACACACTGATAGATAGATAGATAGATGCTGTGGCTGGCTGTGCTCCTACGTACTTCCGCTCAATTTTAATTTTCCTTCAGTACGTCATCTGGGTTTTTGGTATATTCATGGGTTTTCTCCGGCCAAATTTTACCTGTCCAATCAGCGAACAGAGGGGGTGGCTGAGAATGATGACGTTGAGGTTGTGCGTTAGTTTGACCATATGACATACGTCACGACCAAATGTTAGCGATTGGTTATGGCAGATTCAGAGTGGCTCTGGGCAGATCCAATAGTTTTAAACTTCAACAGAGTACTCACCTTCAAGGAAGTTAACGGTTGGCAATGGAAAGTGGCCAGACTCTCTGTACAAATGAAATGTTTGTACGAGAGTCTGGTAGGACCAGGCTATGGCTGTGCTGCATTTTGAGTGGATATAGATTATTTACACGTCATCTACTGATGGCAGCTCATGTTCAGGAAGGTTTTAGATGCAGTTGTCAACTTAATTCCAATTAAATGCACGTCCATGCCGGATTTGCGATTGTATTTGCATGCTTGTGCTTTAGGGACATTGGAAATGGGCTTCAATGGCCTCGAGGCCAGACGGACCTGCAGAACAAACCATACACATAATAAAAAGAATCTGGTTTCATCTGTGATTTTGTCTCAATAGCTCTTCCAAACCTAGTTTGACTTGTTTTGTCTGATTTTTTTATTACAAGTAAATGCGTGTGTAGACATTTCTTGAAGACATGGATGAATTTATTATTTTCATTATTATTTATTATTTTATCATTTTTAATCAGTGCACCAACTGTTTATCACAGTTACACTTCCAACTTGGGACTGTAGAGTCAGAATTCCCTCATATTTTAAGTTGACCATTGCTGACATGGAAGTCATTGTCTATTGAAGCATTAGCATTTAATACAAAAGTCACGTAGTGTGATATAAAAAATATAAAGTAAATACAAATTAGAATGTTTTGCTCAGCAGATTCTTTCAGGTTTTCACTTTCAGTTGCAAGGACAAGAGGCAGTACCTGAATGAGAAAAGACGATACCTAAATGAGAAAGGAAGATTAAAAAAACAGTTGAAAACAAAACTATAAAAACAAACAAGTTATCTTGTTACCTTTTATCTCTCACTCTCTCTCTTTCTCACACACACACTGACATTCCATGACATACACACACACACACACAAAACCATACATGCAATAGGCCTACATGTAACAACACTCCATGCAGACATGCAGACTCACACACTCTTTCCCAGACACACGCAAAACCAGTTGGTTGTAAGGTGTTGAGGTTACCCTGGTTCCTCCAGCGGATGATCATGGCTCCTACAGTGATGTGTGTGATGAGGAGGAGGATGAGGACAGCCAACATGAACACGAGAAGATGCTGGAGACGGCAAGGACTCTCGAGAATCACAACCTCTGTACACACACACACACACACAATCATACACATACAATCACACACACGATCATACACACACAAACTTTTACATGTTATTGATAATTTACATAACATATTCATAGGCAAGCCCTAGAACGCAAAGCTGCACAAGTAAGACAGAGAGGTAAATTGGCTGTACATGCAAACATCGATACGGAGCTTTGAGTTACAAGGATTGAAAGAGGGATGATCACAGGGGCGTAGATTTGCGTGGGGACCGAAGGACGTGTCCACACCAATGTCAAATTACGACTGAAATGTCCCCACCAATATTCAGGTTGAAGGGGGAAAGTGCTCACATGCGCTACACAAAGAGTTAAATCATTTCTCACTTCAGTGCTGCGGATCATCTCGTACAGATCTTGTAATGTGCAGTAGCCTATAAGGGTAAATCGCGCTGATTTGAAGTTACCTATAATAACTACCAGTGAGCCGCAGTCTCCTGCGCAGCATGCAGTGCTTTAGCTTTACTTCACTACAACCATGAAGTGCGTCCAAATTCACCCATTCTTCTCTGTTGAACTCCTCGAGAAGTAGGCTACTCTCATCACACATGTGTCACATGAAGAGCCTTTTCTCAGCTTTTAAAACGGTGCTAGCTAGCCACTGTTTGCTGTGATAAACAGTTTGCGAGAAAATAACTTCAAGAGATGTAATAATTATTCTCTGCCCATCTCACATCCATTCGCCACCGATTGGAATATCGTAGGCAGTGCTTTCGAATTACGTGGGAGCCAGAGGGCGAGCTCCATAGAGTGAGGACTGGCTCCCATGAAAGCAACAAAGTCAAAATCTGAGGGGGTCTCTGATATCTGAAGGTGTCTGGCATTGTAATTTAATCTTAAACAACCCACATTATCTATCCTGTGTGATCTCTTACCATTACAGGCGTGAAATTAAAATATAGGCTACTCACGGGACGTAGACGCCTACGCTCTTGAACGCAGCATGATGACACTTCACCACCACACCACTAGACCAGCAAACCGCATACGATCGATTTGACAGCACTCGCAAGTCTGAAGAAGTTACCCTGCTTTGATGAGAATGTTTTGTGTATTTACATACATGGGTTGATACGTGCGGAAAAGTCCTGTTTGCTGTTGAACTTGCGCCTTACCTCTTCTATGTTGATTAACAAAGCCATAAATTATGGCCCATAATGCAGCTTACTTCAATGATTCTGTGAACTGATCTGTAGCTATCCTCTGTCATTCAGAGCTCGGAAAGTTCCCAGATATTTTGAAACACCTGTTAGCAATCTCTGATGGCAGAATAGCCTATTCAATGGCTACCCGACAACATCTCAGTGCAAATTCCAAAATTGTTTGTCTATTTATTCCCACGGCTCAACAAACGAGACGACTGAACGCCCAGGTGTTGTTACTATGTGCACATTAGCCTATAATACTAGAACATAGTTTGGCTGCAATGGCTTTATTATTTTCTGCCAGTTAGTGCATTTTCCTGTGTATAAGTTATACTACAGTACATGCATTATTGTGTTTGACACTGAGGATAGCCTATCTGAGGGCGGTGGTCTGCTTCAAATGAGTTAGCCTACGTTGTGAAATTGAGAATGGCACTCAGAGTAAATCCTTTTATCTATCTTTGTATTGTGAAATTAAAATTAAATATGGAATATTACAATCAATAATATGTTGAAATGAATTAAAGGAATCAATTTATATGAAAAATCTCTGTCTATTGTTGTAAAGGTGTGTCTGGGCCTATCGTGGCATAGGTTACTGTGCAAAAGCCCACTTTCGCTCCTAGGCTATTTAATTGTGTCGCCTTGTTAGGCTATCTTGTGGCGGGGTGTGCCAACTTTTATGAGATAGAGAGATCCCCTTAAGACAAAAAGATAATTCGGGCCCTGATCGTGGGGCCCATGGCCGTAGCTACCATAGAGGACACCGAGGTCATGTCCTCGGTATTTTTTTTCTTCAAGTTTAGTTTAATTTATTAAGTAGGCCTAGCCGACCGAGACAATTATCTTTGCATCAACCATCCATTGATGGCCATTTCTAGACTCTACTTTTCGTTTTGATATGTCCTAGGTAGGCTATGCGAGTGTGTCCTAAACTAATTAACTAATCATAGCGCAGCTCACATAGTTTAAAAAAAAAACTCAAAATAAACTTGGCGTCTTGTTCATTTCTGCCAGTAGGCTAATCTTAATTCACCTGACCCGAACAAAGGCTGTCACAAAGTTAACGTTTTGGAAAGCCAGCAGAACAGACAGAGAAGGAGGGAAGGTGAGGAATGTAGGCCTAGGGCTACCAATGAGATGCTAAATAATGAAAATGTATGTTGAAATTCAGTGGAGATGCAGTTAGCTAACCTGCATTGAAAACGAAGCTATATCAATGTTATATAGGATGGATAATGTTGTGAAGGATATTATCTCATGGCACAGATATTAGGCTACCTTTTGTCAAATTATATCAATTATTGTTCAGTAATTTAGAGACTTGTTGTTTTAAGAAATCCAACACTGGAGACAGGTAATAGAAATCAGGCAGTTGAGAAGAAAGAGGAGAAGAGGGAAATGATAGGTGAAGGGCCCTCCCAAGTGAGAGTCAAGATGTGACACTCACTGTGTCAGAAGGTAGCCTACAAGATCTGCAGCCTATGACCCTGCAAATTATGCAACATTTGCTACACTGATGTAGCCTGACGAGCCAGACCCACATTGAAATGTAGGGTCTGGACACTCACCGTTCGCAGTGCTCAGTCCGAGGGGCGGGATAATCAGTTGTCTTTCAAATTCCCTGCACGCAATAGGACAGCGGCAGCTATATGAGTCTCATGCGTTTCCCACCAGCCGACTAGTTGGCTGGTTCAAGCGTTTGCCAACTTAATAAAAGCTTAACTTCGTGTCACACTGTTCGCCAACAGCAACATCCATCTTATTTGTTTTCAAGTAGCAGGGAATTCAAGCCAAACCGTTGCAACTCTGCCATCAATCATTATGTTAAGCCCACCTAACGACTCTATACACGATTTCATTGGCCTGATTCAGTTTCGATTTCTGGAGCTCACAAGCCAACGGAGAGTTGCTAGACTAGCCCTGGCAGCTGCCGCTAGGGGCGCGTCTAGATTTCTAGGCTAACACTGATGAGGAGAAGCAGCTCATTCTTAATAACAGATGGAGCAGGGTCCAGTATAAATATCCAAAGCCAATTTGGGAAAAGGCTCAGATGGTGCATCTAAAAAAAATAATATTGTGGAAAAGTGTGTTGGTTCAAGTTATAAACAAAACATGTCATAATCTGAACAAATATATGGTTGTTGGCAAAATGGGGCAACATTTCTAGCGACGCCTCTGACCTCGGTATTTGAAAAATCCTGGCTACGGCCTTGCGTAGGCCTACACACTCTTCACGGAACACATGACAAACCATATATCAGAATAACGTAAGTTACGCATGTAACTATGGATCTGTGAGACCGAGGGATGACCGTCACTACGGTCTAAAAAAGGAATGATCACCTTCGTTCACCGACCTGGCTGACCACCTCTGGGTTCAATCTCCATTCCCCTCGAGTGGCCCGGTCCTGAGAGAATGTCGGCCGCCCTGTTCTCCACGCTTGAACGTACTGCCCTCACTGAAGCCAGGCGCTGCCATGCCCATGACAGCAACTCCTCCGCCACCTGGAGGCACCGCCAGGACCTCGTGCCGCCTTTGGTGATTGACATGATACACTGCTGAGGGGTGCTGTCTGGCCTCACCAGAACATGTTGGCCATGGCCCTGGCAGGAACCTCTGCAGGCAAGATGGATGGCCTTCAGCTCGAGGGCGTTGATGTGCTCTGGCGTCCAGGAGGGAGGCCACATGCCCCTCGCTGACAGCCCTTCCCAGACAGCTCCCCAGCCTGTCAGAGAAGCTGTCGAGATGACTTTGCCTCTTGAGAAGGTCCCCAGTGGAACACCCTGGAGTAAGAACCTCCTGTCCCTCCAAGGACTTGGGCTCCGGATGCAAGCAGGAGACACCCGCAACTTCACATGCCTGTCGCTCTCGGGTGGAGCTGAAAGGCATTGAACCAACACTACAGGGGCGTGCCTTCCAGCAGGCCCAATGGCGAACCACCGCAGCTGCGCGCTGCCATTAAACCCAACAGCCTCTGGACTTTGTGGGCGGTGACCAGTCTGCCCATCCAAAAGCCTGTCAGAGCCTCGATCAAGCTGTCTGCCCTCCGTGGAGTGAGAGACCCGTCATGCTGACCGAGTGGGGGAGGACACCAAGGAAATCCGCCTGCTGGCCCGGGGCTGCAAGTTGCTCTTTTTTTTCCAGTTGACCGTGAAACCCAGGGCCTGGATATGGGTCAGAACGTGTTGGTGTATGCGTGCACCACCTGCACCTGAGATGGGGCACAAATTAGCCAGTCGTCCAGGTACAGTAGGATCTTTAGGCCCTGGACCTGCAGGGGGTCTAGCGCGGCTGCCACCACGCGAGTAAAAATTCTGGGGGCCAGTGAAAGGCCAAATGGGAGGACCTGAAACTGGAACACCCTGCCTTGGAAGGCTAAGCGGAGGAAGGACCTGTGTGCTGGGCAGATAGGGACGGAAGGAAGTATGTCTTTTAGATCCAGAGACGAAACCCTCCCCCTTCCTGGATGGAACGAATCACTATTCCAACGTGGACCATTTTGAATGGCAGCACCTTGAGGTACTGGTTCAAGGGCCTGAGGTCGAGGACCGGCCGGTAACCTCCGTCTTTTTTGGGCACAATAAAATATTTGGAATAAAACCCAGTGTGCCGTGTGTGCAGCGGTACTTCTGAGATGGCCCCTATCAGAAGCAACCCTGGACCTCCCTTGACAAGCACGGAATTTAAAAGGGGGGTCTTTCACAGACGTCATCTTGACCCCTGAAAACGTAGGGGGCCGCCGTTGAAACTGTAGGCGGTAACTAGTGTTAATTTCGTCAGGCGCGAGGCGAGAGGAAATATGTTAGATCAACAACCTTTTTTTTTTTCATGACTAAGGCGAGGCGATGATGAGACGGCAGTAATGTCCTGAAACACTGACTAAGACTATCTTAAGATGCATTATTTTTTGACGAAAAAGATCTAGACTAAAATGTTTTGCATGAAATAAAAACTAAGATAAAATCTCTTCATTTTCATCTACAAAATATCCAGCTGTTACATTTTCAAAATATTGCGAATGAGTTCATATGCAACAGTGTTCCTGTAGGCTAGTCTACGTACTGTTGCTGCAACCCTGTGGCTGCAACACGAAACTACATGGAACAAGAACACTGGAGATTTCTGCCAGAGTTAGCAAGCTAACTACCTAAGCTTTATGCCACAATGCTACATACCCAGAAGTTGAAGCTTCTCTCATACAAATTAACATCCCCAGAATGTCCATACGAAAATGTTCATCATGTAATGTCAACTATTTTACTAGTTAGACTGATGATGCAAAGTTTGCTAAAGTAAAGCTAATATAGAAAGTTAACAGCAAGTTAGCTATGGCTAAGATGGAGAGTCTGTTTGGGGAATGTGTTGTGTTTACGATATAAGCCATCTAGCGAAGGAGTAAAACATTAATACTTTGGCCTATGACAGTGTTTCTCAAACCTTTTCAGTTTCAGGACCACTTAACTAACCCTATCTAAAAAAAAAAGATACAGTTCACTTCAACTTCAACAGTAGCCTATAATTAGTCTACACAATAGGCCTACTGAACCACCTTGCTTATTGTCTTTGCACTTTGCTTATTGTGTGGATTCATACTGTATGATTTAAACTGGCATATCTTAGTTGCAGAACTGTTTTACATACAAGTTGGTTCAATATTGCAAACAACTCATCTATATTATATTTTACCATGTCTGCTCGCTTGGACTACTTGGATACCTTTTGGGACCACCAGTGATCCCCTGACCACACTTTGAGAAACACTGGTCTACGAATATGACAGTGGTCCAGTCAAATCTTTACTGTCTATGGTCAAATCCCAGCCGAGCTATAGCTGTAGCTTCGACTTACCTGTGCATGTAAACATACTGACTGACAAAAAATCAGAATGAGTAATTATAACAGACGAGTAGCCCTGTGGACACACAATATTGTTGGTAAATTGAGATGTGTGAAACACTATTTGACTCAAATGGTAATCAGAAATAATTTGTTATAAAAAAAAAAAAAAGACTAAAATGTGTTGACTAAAACTGACTAAGACTAAGATACCTTTTAGTTTTCTTTTGACTAAAACTAGACTAAAATGATTTAGACTTTTAGTCAACTAAAACTTGACTAACAAAAATGATATTTGAATGACTAAATATGACAAAGAATAAAAAGGACATTTCGTTACAAGACTAAGACTAAATTAAAAATAGGTGACAAAATTAACACTAGCGGTAACCGTGAGTCACCGTAGCCACAACCCAAGAGTCTGGCACAATCCCTTCCCAGGAGGTCCTGGACAGCTGGGAAGGGCACCGACGGGCCCCCTGATCCCTAGGGCAGGACCGCCACCGCTGCCTGCACCTCTGCCTGCGCCCCAAGGTCTTTGCTGTCCCTCTGGGCCAGGGAGTTGGGGCTGAGCTCTGGTCTGGTGCACGAAAGCGCCGGTCCCGTGGGGCAGCATAGTTGATACTTACCTGTGGTGTTCGGGCAGGCTGCCACCGCCCATACTTACCTGATGCTGCCCCTGTGGGGAACCGGAGCCCGCCTGTGGCACACACGCTGACCAGTTTCTCTAGAAGCGCCAGCCTGTTCCACTCTGTCCAGCACCCCTGGGAGTCTGATGGAACACATGCCCAGGCACCACGGGAGACCTAACAGGTCTGTCCTGATGGCATCAGGAGAGAGGTTTGGGCAAGCCACACCTGTTCACGGCACAGCACCGGCAGAGGCCATAGCACTCCCCCCATCATCACGGCCAGCTGGGAGTGGGCTGACAGTGCGCATCCACCAGGGCCCTTGGTATCATGGTCCCTCCGGGCTCATCGCTTTTTTTTCGCGAGAGCCGCCAGAGTGATAGCCAGGGCGCTGCCCATATGGGCTGCCCGCGGCTGAAGCCGCCAAAGCAGTGACTGATGAGACGGTCCGCCTTGGCACACTCCCACGCTGGCAGCGTGGATTGGGAGATGCATTGGCAGGCCCCAGGGAAGTCCAGGCGGGCGATGGACTGCTCGGACCGGGTGGCATATCCCCAGCCCTGAGTCGGCCGGATAGGCAGCCTTTGCCAGCTGACGGCAACCTGGATTGAATTGGGGGGCTGTAGCGACTTACCCCATGCCGCCCGGGCAGCACCTTCGCGTAATCCACTGCCACGGGTATACAGGGTGGTGGGCTGCTGTGCGAGACGCCTTCCCAGACGCCCCTGGGAAGCCATGTTCGGCATAGGGGCCTGAAGACCCAGGATCTTGGAGGCACTCAACACCCGGGTGACATCAAGGAGCCGACGGGACCTCCCTTGGCACCGTGGATTCATCAGTTGGCTCCACCATGTCTGAATGTAGCTCATCCAGGAGGCCGCCCCCGGGCCACGCCATCGATCATAGAACGAGGGGCATGGAGCGACAGCACATCCACATCACCCAGATCAACATCCGCACCATGGCTCTCAGGCCTGGATGGGGAGAGACCTTCCTGGCCAGGGGCAGAGAAGGGGATGACGTGCCCTGGAGAGCTGAGAGAATCTGAAGCTTACTCCGGGCCATTACCTTCGGGTCACGCAGCTGGAGCCGAAGCAAGCAGGTCCAGGGACCTCCACCTGATCATGCCTGGAAGGGGACTCATGTTGCCGCTTACGCTTGTGCGTATGCTTACGGCCATGCCTATGAGAGTGGGATGGTCGGTCGGGTGAGCCACACTGTCCCGGCCCACATGCCTGGTCAGCCCGGGGAGCCGCGCTCT
Source organism: Alosa alosa (assembly GCF_017589495.1). Taxonomy (NCBI): domain Eukaryota; kingdom Metazoa; phylum Chordata; class Actinopteri; order Clupeiformes; family Clupeidae; genus Alosa; species Alosa alosa. Next base: position 19,119,019 of record NC_063210.1, on the reverse strand, counting down.
CCCCAGGAAGGTCACAGGCTGGGCGCTGCAGGGGCTGTCGACATCCTCCAGGAGGGCGGCCCCAAGGCAAGCTGGACACTCTCTATGCCCGTCATTGGGGCCATCGTGGCCCTACAGACTCTGCAGTAGTGTGCCGCCATAGCCTACCACAGAAAAACACAATGCAATACAACACAATACAATACAATAAGGCACTTACCTTGGTCATTTAACGCACTGGGTCTGCAAGCAGCAGCCCGTAAAGAGATACAGCAGTGGTGTAATACAGTACACGGGTGGCCTGAAGCAGCGCATGGACACGCTTTTAGCAGGCTCACACTGGCTCCAGCTAGCCGCGGACAGCAGCGACGGGGTACACAACAGATACACAAAAAGAAGGCGGCCACCAGTGTGCGAACGCACGCGCCGACGTACACCAGTGGACAACTGGAGAAAAGACACACAGCACAGACACAAACAGCTAAACTTGCCTTTTGCAAGTAGCCTAGCACACAGTAACATTAGCGCCTGCCGCCGAAAGCACATACGCTGATCAGGCCCACACAGGTTCCGCTGCCAGAGCAGTAAACAGAAATAATAACGGTGGGTTCACGCCGGTGCCGAACGCACCCAGCAGGCTCACACCAAGCCCAACTAGCCACGAACAGCCAGATAAGGTACACAGTAGTTAACAAACAACAACCCGGAAACCTGGCACACACAAAAGGAAAATAACACTGAAACGGCGGCCCGCAGCAGTGCGCGAACGCAGGCAGCAGGCTCACACTAGCCCCTCCGCCGTGCGGTATGGGGTGAACTCAGGAAAGGCGTCCAACAAGTTAAACAAAGTTAAACGAAGTTTCCTGAAAAACACAGGTTACCGCCACATGCAGACTAACAAACACAGTCAAAGCAAGAAAGCAGTGAAAGTACGTGGCTCAATTATCACAGGTCTCAGATGAGGCGATCAAGGTGAGAGACTGAACGGAGCAATCTCCGCCATTTACAAGCTCGAAGTCGTTTCTGCTTCGGAGGTCATGGGCATGACTTTGTTGACATATGGTCTCGGTGATAGGCAGAACGAAGGTGATCATTCCTTTTTTAGACCGTAGTGACGGTCAGAGTGAGGTCGAAACAGATACAGCAGACCTTACCGAACACAAAGGTGTAATGCATTCCCGTGTATAGTTAGCTGTTCCAGAGTAATCCGGTTTTGAAATAAATTATAGCAAAATTCAACATGGTCTTTTAGGCTGCATTTCTTAAAACTGAGCTGTGCTTACATCGCCTAGATATCTGTAAATATTAGAATCAGAGAATATACAGGCAGCTCACGGTTAAGAGTTTGTCAATGTAGCCTTAATGATTTCTTTTCACAAAATGCTAAGCATGCATGTATTTAAGTTTCTTAAAACTGAGCTGTGCTTAAATGGGCATGATTTCATAACAGACCAAATAGAAAATAAATGTTAAATATAGCCTACATATTAAAATCAGATTATGTAGGCTACACAGTGTAGTAGCCTACATAATTGGACATTGGACAGTAGCACATTTTAATCATTTTATATATCTTAGTTTTTTTATTCAAGTTAGTGGGTAGTGTCCCCACCAAAGCTCAGACCAAACCTACGCCCTTGGATGATCATGTTTTACCTTCAATTATCAGCTCCAGATGTTCAGTTCCATAGTCTGAAATGCAGCGGTAGGACCCTGCATCCTCTTCCCTCAAGTTCTTTATGATCAGAGACAAGTTGCCAGGGGAACCTTCCACCAGAGCCACTCTGCCTTCATACTCCTCATGTACTTCTGGTTCTGTGTAATCCTCAGTGAAATAATACACCGAGCCCAGAGATGGTTTTTCCCACTTCAGTGTTCGGGGGTTGGTCTCTGGGTCCTCACAGTTGCAAGGTAAAACAACCGAGTCTCCATAGTAGCCAGTGAGAGTTGTAGTGCTTGTTATCACTACCAAGCAACCTAACACTGATTACAAAAAGGAATTGTTCAAAAGTCAAAGAATTTTAATATGAATTTCTCAATGAAAATTAAGATTTCTTGATCAACTTGGGTTTAAAAGTCATGGATGCCGGGAATGTTTGATTCATTGTTGTGGCCCTGAGCAAGGGCCTAAACCAGTTTGGTTGTTTTGGTTATCATCATCATTATTATCAAAGGAGATAAGTTCATCAGTAATGCTTCTAGTTTCCACAAAACTGACCTGGGCCAGCAGTGTCATGACATACTTCAAACTTCAAGCCTCGCATGCAGCCAAGTTAAAGTTACACAACTACTGTAGATGTACAACATACTGTTGTATGTTCCACCAGTCGATGTATGAATGTATGTATGTATGTATGTATGTATGTATGTATGTATGTACAGTGCTGTGCATACGTTAAGACACCCATGCTAAACTTAAAAAGAGGTCCTTAAAGGTTGGATTTTTCCTCATTTTTTAATTAAGACAGTAAGATCAACTTCCAAAAGATGATTTTTTTTTTAGTCAACTTTAGCATGGGTGTAGATTGACAACAAGTAATATTTCTCTGAAGAATGTGCTCTTGTGAAACCAATTGTTCGCTGGAGACCAATTGGTAAAGGACAGTACTCACTAGGTAGTGGTTCATCTTCATCATTTTGTAGTGTACTGTTATCACTCGAACCTGTTCCTAATTTAATAACATAATAACTTAATAAGTTAATAACATTCAAAAGCATTAAAGTCACAGAGCAATAGAAGACTCTTTTGGATTACAGCATCAGCTAAATAACACCCATCTATTTACACCCCTGGTACGAATAGCCTTGGCCACACAGCTGAGCTATTCATACCCTGTGACATAACAACAAAAAGATGTTGCTCACGTGCACAAAAAACATGGCGGACATTCGTTTTTCGTCAGCAGAAAGTGAAGAATTCTGAAAGGTTTCGCACTATATCTGTTCAGATTAAGATTTAGATTGAAAAGTTGTGTTTTACTTTCATAATCTTGGTTCAGTGAACACATACAACTGTCAGTTTGTTAGTTAACAGAAATTTCGTGAATATGACATTCAGGCCTATAAACTATAAATTTACCTGCAAACATTATCTCCTTGTGGAAGCAGATAGTGCAGTGGTAACAGGTAAGGGCTGGCACGTGGGAGACCGGAGTTCGATTCCCGTGTGATGCGGTTTGGCAGAGTGAGTGAGCATGTGTACCAACGTCTCTGGAGAGAAGGTGCGCAATTTGAACAAGAAATCGGTTCTCAAATGGAAGTTTTGATTGCAACAATTAGCTAGTTCATGCACCAGGGTGTAAATAGCATGCAGTACTATAAACACCAGGGTAATTAATAGCATCCACTTCTAACTGTACATTGATGCAAACAGCATACCTTATTCAGAGTGTCTATTACACAGCTGAGCTATTCACACCCTGTTATGTAACAACAATAAAAACATGTTGCTTGTTTTAAAAAAAAAAAAATATATATATATATATATATATATATATATTACATTGTGTGATCAATATGCCAGATTAAATGCACAGGGGTGCAAATAGCATACACTGATATTTGTACCAGACGAGGTACTAATAGAACACATTGTTTTGTGCACCAGGGTACGAATAGCATACATTGATATTTGTACCAGACAGGGTACTAATAGAGCACATTGCTTTGTGCACCGGGGTACGAATAGCATACATTGATATTTGTACCAGACGGGGTACTAATAGGACACATTGCTGTGTGCACCGGGGTACGAATAGAATTCACTTCTTATTGCACCAGGGTACGAATAGCATACACTGCTAATTGTACCAGGGGTGCAAATAGCCTTTCCCATAAATAAATGTAAATTATATTCCTTCAGTTGTTGTTCCCTGTTTACTTCTCAGATTAGTAGCCTAATAATAGGAGGGTACTTACTAGGTCCAACAGCGCTACTATGCCATGAGGATCTGGAACTTTTTCTCCTTAATGACACTGGAAAGACATAGAGTAACCACTGACACTGTTTGATCATATGGATCTGTATGGATCATATTGTTATGTAGCATAGTCATATCATACACTATTTGAAAGCTTGGACTCTTGGGAATCAATTCAATTCATGACAACATTTATCATGTGAAATATGTGTAGTGCTTTACATTATCAGACTTATCTTACTATGTCTCAATGCAAAATGGCTGACGGCCATCCACACTTTCCTTTGTGATATGGACACACAGGGATGGGCAGTATTTATGATACATGTATTTAAAATATGTATTTCAATTAAAAAATATAATTTTGAGAGAGAGAGAGAGAGAGAGAGTGTGTGTGTGAGTGATTCTGTGTGTGTGAGAGTGTGTATGTGTGTGTAAGTGTATGTGTGCGTGTGTGGTTGTGTGTTTTATGTCTTTGTGTGTGTGTGTGTGTGTATGTGAAAGAGAGAGAGAGAGTGTGTGTGAGTGATTCTGTGTGTGTGAGAGTGTGTATGTGGGAGAGTGTGTGTGAATGTGTGTGTGAGAGAGAAAGTGATTGTGTGAGTGATTGTGTGTGTGCAAGTGTGGATGTGTGTTTTATGTGTGTGTGTGTGTGTTAATGTGTAATAGGATGTATGTGAGAGTGTGTGTGTAAGTGTGTCTGAGGGTGTGTGTGTGAGAGAGAATGTGTCTGTGAGCAGGTTTTTTTTACAGTATATTTTTTTGGGCTTTTTATGCCTTTAATGGTAGGACAATGGTTGGCCTATACTTACTTTGCCTTTGTAGAATTGAATTAGTGATTCTTCAATGATTCGTTCTAGCAAACAGAAATGTCAAGATAGCAACAGCTCATCCTTTAATTGTAATGTAAATATTTGTAGTAAAATATTATTGTCAATAATATTCAATCAGTGTGGCGCAAATGAGGCTAGAGTCGGTGGATTAATTTATCAGAAGTGTGCGTGTGTGTGTGTATGTGTGACTACATTTTGATGTATTTTTGCATGATATCGGTGTGCACAGGGATGGGCACATGTTCCTCATGATCTTCTGATAGTCAAGTTTGTACACGCTCCAATCCATTTGGCAATGACGTGCTCAGACTTGCTATGGTAGCGCCTAACGCTGTGCTATGCACACACTGTAGATATTTCAACTCAATGAACATTTAAAATGTGGTATGATGAAATGTTATCTTAGGGAAAGTACAGACTTAATATCAACCATCTTTTAAAAATGTATAATACTAGAGCTCTAGTATGCAGTGAGCAATAAGGACTAAGTGCAGAGAGGGGTTTGACAAAAAAAGTCTAGAAAACAAATCCCACATTTCTTCTAACGAGGACACTAAATCACTCACTCACCTAGACTGAATCCAAACAAAGAGAGGAGCAGCCAAAGCCTGCAGATATTCCTCATAACTGCCATGTATTATGGATTAGGTGCCTTTTTATTATAATGAAAGTTATTGACTGTGAAGAAAGAGCCTGTCTGGATCCTGTGACATTAACAGTGCATGTTGCACACCACACCACACCATTGGGAACATGCTTATACCTGATGGGCCCGGCCCCCCTACAGGATTGGTTCAGCCTGTCAAGGGCACACACTGTGAAATGTGCACCACCCCCTGGTCCCAGTTTCGCTCTTCACAAACTTTTCTGCTTCAGTTTTTTGTGGTTGTGAATCACATTGTATCTAGATTATTGTGCACGGTGATCAGATGCATAGTTTCATTAGAAATAGCTCCATTAGCATAATCCGGTTAACTTTACAAATTGTGAATGTGTATGCCAGCTGGGATCACTGTGTTATAAGAGCAGACTGGCTGTAAGAAGCCAATATGCCCTTGCTAAAGGATGTAGATGTCATTATGCGCAGGTGCGTGCACACACACCAATCTAATGTATTCATTAGTCATCAGTAGATTTAGTTTTAGTTCCTCATCAACAGTTTCAGTTCTGTATTAAATTTGTAGCAGAAGCTACATTAAGAAATGTTCCTGATGTCATTTAAAACCCCCAAATGCTCATTTTGAGAACTAGATTTTGCATTTTGTTGTCCAGTGTGTAATGATTGATTGAAATCACACAGTGATTTGACAACAGGTCACAGGATGTGTTGTTTAAGGCAAGATTTGCTTTTGCTGCATGTTTTAAGTGTTTTGAGAGAGTAACAGCCTTTTGTAAGCAAAATGTGTAATTTTGGCCAGAGTGTTTTTGTTCAGACACGGGTGTTAACTGTTTTGAGAATGTGATGCTTGAGTTGACACAAGCATCAAAACGATCGAGAAAACTGTAAATAGCCACTGGCACAGGAAGGGGGTGGGTGCCCTTTTTTCAGGTAAGAGCAACGACCCCTCAAAATGTCTGAACGTCCCTGAATATAAAAGAATTTCTGAGCAGTAATTTGACAGCCAGCCAAGAAAGTAGACTTTAGACAAATGCCCCATGAAGGCACATTGGGCCGCTGACAATTTAATGCTTGCTCTGTAGTGTTGTGCAAGTTCATATTTCACAAGAGCTAGAGATAAAAGTTCAGATCATACAGATTTAAATGAATAAATTAATTTTCATAAATGTGCACTAGGTTAGTTCATGTTAAGATCTACATACAGTATATGTGAGTTGTATATTAAAGAGAGAGGGAATATGAGCAACTATTTCTTATACTTCTTCTACATCCTGTCTTTTTTACATACACTCTTTATAATCAGCTCCCTGTTACTAACATTCTGTTTTGGACTTGTTTTATTCATCACGACCAAAGCAGTGGCTCTGCATATATCTGGATCTTAATAGTGATTCAGAATCTCACATGAACCCAGTTTCCTCTACTAGAATTGTTTTTAGCAGTATCTCCGCATGCAGAGATACAACTCTTTAAACAGGCAAAGTTAGCAGCATGCATCTAAGGAGCCTTAGCTGGTAAGCTAATGTTAGAACTCTGCTGGGTTTTTTGGTGGAGCTCCTTGTCATCTTCTCGATGATAACATTTGTCTACTAATAATTCTTTAACTGTCATGGAATGTTTGTGCCCATTGCTGCATTTTAAATACAAAATTAATCTGTGTGATTTGATTAGAAAGCAATACGATGTGACATGGTACATGTCATAGAAAAATCTGTCAGTCCTGCTTAAAGAAGTATCCATAATAGAGGGCCCCTAATTTAAATGGTAGTGCATGTCAATGAAAGTGCAAAGTCAATTAACAAGCTAAGTTTTGCTGTGCATGAACCAGCTATTGTGTGGCAACTGAGCTGACTCATTCATGCTGGTAGTTAAGAACTTGGTGTTTAAAAATGTAATTCAACTAAAATTATTTTAGTTAGACTTAAGGCTTTGCACTTTGCCAACCATTCAAATTATGATACTAACAATGGCAATGTTTTAAAACTCACCAATTCAGTTCTTAGACTAGCAGCATCACATAAACAGACCTGCCAACCTTGAAGAATTTTTTTGAGTACCACCTTGAGCCGAGAAATAAAAATGGTCACGTCGGCCTTCGTGCATACAGCCAAAAACAGACATAGCCATACTCGGAAGACATATTTTGGATAAAAGAACTGAATGAAATACAATGGAGTATTATGCACTTTGGATAACTTAAAGCAACACTATGGAGTTTTATCAACCTTCATAATATATTTCCAAGACCCTTATGATGGTACATCGACTTACAATAGGTTTAATGACACATATGCTACGGAACTTCTGGGTGTGGGTAGTAACCCGAGCACAAAAAGAACTACAAAATTTGACTGCTCTACGGCATACCTCCCCCATTTCCTCAAATTCGGACGTGAAATAATTAGCGTTTGTTTGCCGGCTGTCACGCATGTATGTTGTTGTCATGGCCGAAGCAGTAACAAAACCGAAGAAGGCATAGGTTTTGTCGGAGGAAACTAGGAAGAGAAAGGGAGAGTGACAAAATCAAAGGCCGGACGAGGATCAATATCACCGTTCGCTCGCTGGCATGAGCTAAGGAGGAGGAGGGGTGCCCAACCGATGCCGACTTGGTCTTCATGCTGTTGGACTAGTAAGTGTAGGCCTATTGCTTGCATACTATCTCTAGTTTTTCCGAATTTGTTGTCTGCCTAGCGGAAGCTATCTGGTCCTCCGTTTATGTTCATGAATCTAATGCTAGTAGACGAGCGAATTATCAATATGGTAGATAGCATTCTCGTTCTAATTTGAGCATTGCAGAGAAGAGTTGCCCCCTGCGTTGGCCGTGATTCCCCTTTGAAAATCAGAGGTTCACAGGCTACTGTGGCCTTGGTCAGTGGCGCCGCCAGCCGTAATCCTGTAGCCTACGCACTGTGTGTACAATTCATTCATGAAATCATTCAATACAACAATAAAAATAGCTTGTGTATTTTCTTAATTGAAACATGCTTCACGCACAAATGATAGCCTAGGGCAAAGAGAATGGACATCTCAACATAAGGATAGGCCTACATTAGAAGATGATGGTTGGTGTAAACTTTGTCACACGACGTGATAAGCAGTTTTGGCGCTTAAAAACGCAACGTTCCATTCAGTCATAAATCATTCAAACGGCCTAGTGCTCGTCATGAAAAGAAAACAGCAGCTTAATATTTTTCAGGTGTTTAACAGTAGGCCTAGGCGCACTGTATCAGTTATGCCGTAGGCAGTGAGATTATTAGGCATTGCATCCTGTCACTCTGTTTGGAACATCTCAGTTCGGGTTGATAAGATTCAGTTAATGCGAGTATGGGTCGTCTCAAAGTTTGGGACAACCAAACAGCAGAGTAGGCAAAGCAAATCCTACTTGTTAGGTTACCAATAGCTGTCTTTTCTCTAGGCCTAGACCTATCGGAAATCGCGACATAAGCTCTTTTTTTCTTTTCTTTCTTGTTCGCGTGTTGGGTAGTGAAGCGATGCATTTAAATCAATGTACATCAGAGCCGATATGGCCAGCCCTGATCTGCTGCTCTGTAAGGTATTTCTGTCCCACCCAAATTTGCTGAACTACTTGCGAAGTAGCCTATTCATCACAGACATCACATGTATCACACAAATGAGTTTTTTCTCAGCTTTTAAACGATGTTGGTGGTTAGTTGTTGTGGTAAACGATTCGCGAGAAAAGTAGCCTAACTTTAATTTAATCATAGCCTATTTTCTGCACCTGTCTCCCTACCCATTCATCTTGGCTTCGCGAACTTTCCCTCAACACATGACAAACCATATATCAGAATAAACAGCAGACCTTACCGAACACAAAGGTGTAATTAAAGTTTTAATTAAAGTTTAAAGCACTCCCCTGTACAGTTAGCCATTCCAGAGTAATCCAGTTTTAAATTGGCAGCAATGTCTATATGCATGTCTCCAACTTTGGGGTTCACAATGTGTTTAAATTGTTCAATAGGCCTACATGATTTTATAACAGGCCAAATACAAAATAAATGTTACAAATATCGCCTAGATAGCCTATCTGTAAACATTACAATCAGAGGATACATATAGGGCAGACCGACGCTCATGAGTTCATGCTTTGTTTTATCGCTGGATTTTAGGATAGCCTACTATGGCAACCGATTGCATTCCGAGCTACAGTCAACTCTAGCAGGCATTACATGACTGGAGGGTCGGTGGGTGGCGGATGTTAAAAACCTTAACCGCAAGAACACTCGATCCACACATATCTAGGCAGCTGTGCATGCTGTGAGGATGTCATTGTGCGCGCCTATAGCATGGTTTAGACTCGACGATTTCAGTACAGTGGGCAGTGCTTCGACTTGGCCAGCTTCACTCGCGGTCCGCGCGTGGGATCACGCGGTATCACGCGACTTTAATTTGTATTTTTCCAGTGAGACGCTGCAACAACCCAAACAACCGTAGATGGCTCAAGTGAGCAGGGTGTCTCAGAAAAAGAAATGGAGCCTGGAAAACCCTACACAGACTTCACTACAGACTTTAGCAGACTGGTTTAGAAATAATGTAATAGCCAGAAATATGCCTGCCATGCCCTAATAAAGAAATATTTGGTTAACTGCGAGTGAATCCCGTTTGCAGCCAGAGAGACGCATAGACAAATTAAACATTCTGGTTTTCTCCGAAAGTGCAACGATGATAGACAGACATCATTTGGACAAAATATAGAGTATTAACCTCCGTTGCTCAGCCAAATGCCTTCCTGTTACGCCCTGTTATCACGGAGTTACAGGCTTATAAACGATTTTTTGATGGTCACAAGTTTACTTCATTAGGGACTGTTAGTTATTTATTTAAGGGGCTACCGGAGGAGTTTTGGGAGCATTAGTCCAAAAAAGACGTGACCCTCCCTCGCCAGCAATACATTTTTTCTATGACCCTCCAAAGTGATTATGAAAAAATCACTGTCAACTTTTTCCGGTTTATCGCCTACTGTATTTTAACGTTTTCACATATTTGGCCATAAGCCGTTTATCATAGGCTATCACGAAACCAAACTACAAAGGCAAACACTTTAACAGGGGAATTAATTGGGCATGAATCATGCTGAAAGCTATTTCGCTACCTTAGAATAATAAGGTTCTATCTATGCTTTGAGTAGGTACAACCGGACGATTGAAACGGGGACGAATGAAACATTCCGTTTTTCTCCGAGTGCAACGATGATAGACAGTCATCATTTGGACAAAACATGGAGCATATTAACCTCCGCTCAGCCAAATGCCTTCCTGTTATGTCCTGGTATCAATGGAGTTACAAGCGATAAACGATTTTTGGTCACAAGTTTACTTCATTAGCAGTTTATTTTTTTGGATTATTAAAGAGTTTTTTCAAGGTTTGACTTCATTGCTTATTCAGTAGAGCATTTAGTGCTCTCTCCAATCCCAGACGTTCACATTGCATGTTTGTTTGTAATGGATGCAACCGTGAGATAGGCTATCGTTTGACAATGAGTTGTTAACAGAACCAAGACATAGGCCTATAGCCCAGCAGCAATCTAGGGACTGATCGTTATTTATTTAAGGGGCCACCAGAGGAATTTTGAGTGCTTCAGTTGGAAGTTGCATGACCCTCTCTTGCCTGCTAGAAATTGTTCCATGACCCTCCGACAGAATTGTTAAAATGACCCTCCCCTGCCAATTGTCTTCCGCCCGCGCCACAGCCACACACTTTGTGATAACGTTCTTAAATCAATCTTTCCCGTGAGCTTGCATGCTACCAGTCCTTCCTTTTCAAATGTGTTGCCTGTTTGCACAATTTCACAAATAATCATATGTGATTAATAGTATGACAAATAATCCCTGTGCACGGGGACCGAAACAATGCATGCCAACTTTTTCCGTGTTTATCACGTATTTTAACTTTCCCCGCTGTCTTGCCATTTTAATGTTTTCCCGTAGAATATCTCATATTTTAATACTCTCAAAACACCCCTGCCACTGGGCCTGTCTCTGTGTTGCCCTGTTGCTACCCCTTGCCCTTCCAACGAAACAGATGTCTTGAAATCATCGTTTTCCTTGCTTGAAGGCGAACTTAGAGTGATGTTAACCTATTTAAGTTTAACGGCGCGATTGTCGTGGAGAGCACGATTCATTGGCTTGCATGTTCGGCCTTATGTCTACGTCAGCACCTGAGGCTACTCAGCTGCAAGAGAAATAATTTCCCCTGTTTGTATGTTCACTGCAGGTTGGCCTACCATAACTTACCAACTCTGCACTGTAGACTGGCTATTTATTTTTTTTTTTTTCTGTGAAATAAGCAAATGTATTTGTTCAACTTTATTAAGCAGAATTACACATAGGGTACTTGGAACATAATACATTTGACAAAGGACAGATGAATGTTGCTAGTGACAAAATATTAACTTTCAGTGTTTTTACGATGTCTTTGTCATGGGGAAGTGTTTTTCTCCATGCATTTATTCTAGGTTACTGTCAGTGACTGCCGTGAGAGAAGCTGGTTCTGTGTTTCGCTCATGTCAGTGACTGACGCGAGAAGCGGGTCTGTGTTGTGTTGTGTTATGCTATGCTAATTTATTTTCATTGGGCATACCGTGCCGTGCCGTCCACAGCTCTTCAGTTCTGACAGCCAAAATTACTCCTTTTGAAACAATGAGTGCAGGAAGCGCTTTGTATGGTTATATTGCTTGACGGGGGTCCCAAGCAGCTTTCAGCCATAAGGCTACTTTGAGAACATTTCAATTCACCCGACACTAATATTCAAAATGTTGAAAACTATTTCGCATAGCCTATAAAGCAGTTTAATTAAATGGAATGTTAGTTGTAAACAAACGAGCTACTTGGTGAGGCTTGGCCTCACAGATGCGTGCCTTAGATGCCAGGAAAAATCTTCACGATAGGCCCTATTAACTATCCACCCGATTCACGCTTGGCTGGGGAAGGGGGCCATCAGACAATTGTGCCCAGTTAATTCGCCCTTCCCCAAAAAATCACACCTTCCCACCTCTGACAGCTTAAAAAGAAGTCAAGAGGACTCCTTACTCACAGACCTATTCACAAACCCGCGGTTTTGAAATCCTATGCAGCTACAGGAGCTTCCAATCGCAGGGAAGCAATTTTGCATTGTAGGCATAACTAACATGCAATAACACCGCCAACAACAACCAAAACTAGGCTAATCATTGTCAACATGTAAATTAAATGTAACATTAGTGTGAATCAAATTAAAATGTTCTCTTTTTTGCAAACGTAGGCATAGTAACAGAATAATTTAATAATGTTACAAAGATACTACATCAATCCATTATGTTTCATTGGGCTACTAGGCTATTTGTTTTGCCTTGATTCATTTAGGCTAGGCCTTTTATTCAGGGGCCAGATTCACAAAGAATTTTAAGGCTAAAAGTAGCTCCTAACTGGCATTTAGGAGCAACTCCTAAAAATAATGGGCGTCACACCCTAACTTTAGGACTCCTATTTTTTTTCAAAAAGTAATTCACGAAGCATTTTAGACCTAAAAGTAGCACCTAAGTCTGGGACAGCTTAAGTCGAGAGGACTCCTAACGACTAAGACCTATTCATAAACAGCTTTTTTGTGGCATTTTACGCTATGATGTTTTGAAATAGCCTATGCTAACAGGAGCTTCCAATCGCAAGGGAACAATTTTGCATTCATAAAGGGATGCAATAACGCCACCAACAACAACCAAAACTACTCATTGTTAACATGTAAATGAAATGTAACGTTTCATTGTGAATCAAATTAAAATGTTCTCCTCTTTGCAAACGTAGCCTAGGGATATGGTGACAGATTCATTTAATAATGTTGCAAAGGTAGGCTACTGCATCAATCCATAGGCCTATGTTTCATTAGGCTACTAAGCTATTTGTTTAGCCTTACTCTTTATTCATTTAGGGTAGGCCTTTTTATTCAGTTATTAATCATCTTCCGTCCTTCGCACTACTTGTGTAGCGCAAGCATTCTCCGACCTGTCACCTGTCAGTCATCATCGGAAGAGAGGTGTTTGGAATTTCCGCTATGCGTCGCCAGCCAATCAAGGTGGTCACTTCAGTCAAGCTCGTGCATGAGTAATGACGCCATCCATAGCCACGAAGATTCACTCCTAGTTTAGGAGTTGTCTGAAAGGCTTTGTGAATAACTTTTAAGAGAAAAACTCCAATCTAAAAATCTTTAAGTGCGATTTAGGAGTAGCCTACTCCTAGTAGTAAGATAAAAGCCTTTGTGAATAGCCTACGGCCCCAGTTATTCATCATCTTCCGTCCTTGTGTAGCGACGATTCTGAGACCTGTCACTCATCATCGTAAGGAAGGTGTTTGGAATCATGCCCGCGTTACAATCATCAGCCAATCATCAATCAAGGTGGTCACGCTTTGCCCATTTACCCAAATTAATGGTCGAATATTACTGATGATCATTGTTATTTAAGAACATGCAGTGTCGCGTGGGTACCAAAAACATCTTGCTCGTAAAAAACATAACGCACATTCTGGCGGGTCTTTTATTTTTACTGTAGGCTCATAAAACCACATGCCTTTATTTTGGGCAAGCCTGCATTCATTCATTCATTCAACCTTTATATATTCTCGGAGGGTCATTGAGGGAAGCCCTCATTTTCAATGAAGCCGAAATTACAGAAGTGAAGCAAAGCGCTCCACAAACAAGACAACATTTGAGGCCTTCTGTTGAAGAATTTTATGTAAAGCCTGCGCTGACAGTAATCCTCCTGCCCCTGATAGGCCTACCACAGCTGTGGATAGTGTGGAATGTTCAAGTAATAACACAATCCAATGTGTGTCTCAATTGTCCCCCGCTGACCACCTCACACATTTCTCTAGATTTTGCAACAAACTTACATGACACAATGCCATAAAATATGCCAGTTTTAGGACACAGAATAATGTTTGTAATGATACCAGGTAGGCCAGGTATTGTCGAAGGTGCATGGTGAAGTGAAATTCTTACTTTGGAAAACAAACATTTGCCGATATCATCGCCGATCATCAGAATATTGCAACATATTCTGTGTTCTGGACTGTAGGTACCTTGTTAAGTCAGTGGTTCTCAAACTTTTATTTCATTCCCCACTTTGATCAAGGGGCATGACTGATGATAGTGGAGATAACGTGTTATCCCGAGGCTTTTGCAAGTCAGCATCTTCGACGGTAGTCTATTAAAAATATAAGTTTTCGATGTCCCAAACGGAGAGCCATACTTTATTGTTTTTAACAATCTCTATGCTACTCACAAAAATGTAGGCATGGGGACATGATGAAGTAGGTTATCCAACTGTCGTGGTGTTAAATTATTGTGATTACGAGCCAGTGGTTTTCAAACATTATGCGTTGACTCGGACATCTAACTAAATGCAACAGGCTCATATTGTCCCTCGCATTCGCAAAATGAGGACCAGTGTTTTGTCAAATTGCAAATAGCTATTCGTTTTAACTTTTTTTATGATAGATATATGAAAAGCTTTTCATAGGCTACTATCTTAATCTTGAAATATGGGGAGGGAAGTGGCGTCTGCAGTCAGCCAAATATGAATGTAATTCTGCGGCATAAAGCAGATGTAATTGTTTATTGTACAGAAAAATAAAAATGACATGTCAAGCAGTCAATTGACTACTTTGCAGTCATGAAGTAGGTTAAATTAATTTCATAGTTGTCTAAGCCTCTATTAAAACCAAAAACGTGGATAGTATTAAATGGCAACAACATTGTTTTTTTCTGCAGAAGCCTACCCAAGGCTACAGATTAATTCTGAACAGTTATTTCTCTACTGGCTCAATTATCACACCACTGTTTTTGATTTGCGTAGTTAGTTAACCCCCCCCCAACAATGTAGACAGAAATTTCGATTTTGATTTTCGCGGTAGTCAAGCCTTAAGCCATACCCAAGTAGCCTAAATCGAGGTAATGCTTAATTATGCATGATTTATTTTGTTATTGAATTCGTAGGCTGGGATTACTCTCGGCAACAATTATGTAAGGGGACGGCAGGCAGAGCGATGTACAGTGGCAGAGCGACGCACAGTGGCTGAAAGTGGTACTAAAGCTTCACGCGGCTTCACGCGCCGCACGCGCGGCGAATGAAGTGGTCATTTGAAAGCGATGCCCACTGTATGTGGGGATTTTTTCGGTCGCAATTGGTTTGCACATTTTTAGAAGTGGTGGGGACAAAATTCAAATTATAAATAGTGGTGGGGACATATCATCCCCCCGTAATCTACGCGTATGTTGATACCAACTTCAGATGTTTTTCTCGGTCTGACCTATTGGTACGACCTAAAACATGGCAATATTTAACAATTTTCCTTGACCATGTTAGGGATTTACTTCATGTAATTCATGCCTAATGCTTTCTAATGAGGCGAGTATCTCCAATATGGCGATGTGATGACATGCCATGCAAACCCCTAATATTTTCAATCCATTATTATTAAAGATTTATTTTAAAGAAATACATCTATTGCCCGTGCTATGCCAACAATTCACCTGGATATAGGCTACAGTAGATAGAAGCTTATGGGCATCTGCTGTTGTCCGTGTGCAGTCTATCCCTTTACTCACAATAGCCTACATGTTTTGTTTTTTCGTAAAAAAAACAAACATTCAAGTTAATGCTGACTAATGCAAATAACTGATTGCTTTTAAAGAATTTCACTTGCACATGCACTCAGTTTCTTTCAGATCGCAGTGTCTTTTCCTCAGTGGTTTCTATGTTGGTGGAATGAGTTGCCCAGTGCTCCCCATTTCTGTGATAGTTTTGGGTCATTTAAGAGGGGTCTAAAGACATTCCTGTTCAACATGCACTTAGTTCTTTAGGTGCTTCTTATGTGTTATGGTTTGTATAATATTGTTTTATTTCCATTAGGCTGTTGATTAATTTGACATTATTGTTTATTATTGATATTCTCCTTAAAGCTGCAGTTAGCAAGATTTTGATCATATTCACTGAAACCAACACTATGCTCTGACAGAACAACATAAATCAGCCGGTTTTAGAGAAGAAATTGCTGTGTTTTTGTTTTGCAAAAATCCACAGCTCCCGGTTCTTCTGGTCCAATCAGAGCAGGGCTGTGTGAGATTTGACTGTCAATCACAGTCTGGTGTGCACTGACGAGCACAAACTCGATGAGATGGTGCTCGGTGGTAGTGGGGGAGGGGCATGAGAGTGGTAAACATTCCAAATTTTTGCTAAGTCCCCTCAATCTGTCAGACTTGCCAACTGCAGCTTTAATGTAGTCTTACCATGTTATTATGACCGCCACGCAGCTGAAAGTGGTACTAAAGTTTCACGCAGCTTCAGGCCGGGTGGCCATTTCAAAGTAATGCCCACTGTAGCAAACATGATGAATTGAATCCACATATCCTTGCACTTGCGAAAACTAGTTTTCACTAGCATAAAACCGTGAGACTGAAAGGTAATTGCGTTCACGTTCTACTTAAAGTGACAGGCACTCAATTAGATTTAGCCTACACACAACAAATGTGATGATATTAAAGACAAGTGTAGCCTAATAATTTAAATATCAATGTGATGTATTCAAATGACTAAATATGTTTAGCTATTAGTAATTATGCAGATCATAAAATACTATAAATAATTAACAATATAAAGTTTATATGAATTCCAAAGTATGAAATAGAAACCTATGACAACCATCACTTTCTATGTGTGTGTGTGTGTGTGTGTGTGTAGGGTCAATCAAGTTCTATGATTGCCATGATCGAATGATCTCACAAATCACACAAACCAAGTCAAATTTTAAAAAATTGCAAAAGTATCGAAATCAAGATTCTTACTATTGGGATTGAAACAATAATGTTGGTATTGTGACAACAGGAGTTGGGAATGTGTCCCCACCAAAGCACCAAAAGAGACCAAACCCACGCCCCTTGTATGATGTAACAACAATGGATATGGAGGAATGGGATAGACCCACCAATGAGGGCAGTCATCCAATTGCCTATGCTTTTGAGCTAGTAAGAGCAGTGGGAGTTTTAGTGCCTCCCACAGAGCCTGACTATCGAGGAGAAATAGATGATCGAGAGAGATGTATCTGAGTGCACAGGAAACAATCGGTGGTGCTATGTGGGGTTTGGAGAGTGTCTGCTGCCAGGAAATGAACCTGGGACATCTGTGTATCAGATGTATCACGTCCAATCCGACGTGCGAAACGTGTTGGAGGTCGCAATGCAGTCGCTGAGTAGGGTTGCCACATTTGATTTGTGAAAATCCGGGACATTCATTGGCGACCCCCCCCCCCCCCCCCCCCCCCCCCCCAAAAAAAAAAAAAAAAGATTAATGTTAAATGCCTTAATTATACTAGGCCTATTACTGGTTTTAAATAATAATTTACTAACGGTTCTTATAATGCCCTTTCACCAGCTCTTTTAAGATATCAGGCTATAAAACATTAACAATACTATGCTTAATATTAAAAGTTGCTAGCCTACCCACTCCGAAAAGTTACCCATTTTCACCCTGTCGGCGTTGTGTAGGCCTACTGTGTATCTTTTTTTTTTCTGGCCATGACTGATTGTAGGCCTATATCCTCCTCCGTCTCGCGCCCCATTTTATCCAACCAAATCAAACCGAAATTTCTTTTTTTTTTTTACTAGGCTACCCTCTCCAATCTGTTGCCTACCCGCCCTCACTCTCTTGGACATGCTTGCTGCGCACGGCCGGTCGTTGTTGGGTGATGCTGATAAGGTAAACTTTCGTTTCGCAGGTCTGCATTACAACCAATCAAATAAGCGCATGCCTGCCTCCGACGGCAGGATACAATCAAGATAACTAAAGAAAAATAGTAGGATTGCAGGAGTGGAACGTAGGTTTTATTGAAAGTGGAACTAGGGAATACTTCAAAAAAAT
This sequence comes from Alosa alosa, assembly GCF_017589495.1. Lineage (NCBI taxonomy): Eukaryota > Metazoa > Chordata > Actinopteri > Clupeiformes > Clupeidae > Alosa > Alosa alosa. Next base: position 19,100,764 of record NC_063210.1, on the reverse strand, counting down.
AGAAGTGCCTTTGCACCAAAAAACGGGACATTTGGTGTCCCGGGAAAGATTATCCATTTTCCGGGACAGACATTAAAAAAAGAGAACAATCCTGGGAAAACCAGAACGTGTGGTAACCCTATCGCTGAGGGACATCCGGGCCTAACACAGTCTTGATAGGTTGTGCGGAGGGAGGCTAGGGGACTACACTGATCACCTGAGACTACTCTAATTTTTACACCCATACTCTCTGTTCTGTTCTATTTTTTATCCGATTAGCCTACTCGATTAATTGATGAAATAATTGCTAGTATACTCAATTCCAAAAAGAATCGATAGCTGCAGCCCTGACAAAAGGACCCTGAACAAACTGATCAACATCTTGGACAATGAGTGTCACCCACTCCACAGCACTATTGTTAAGCAGAAGAGCCTGATCAGCTGGAGACTTCGTTCACTGCCTTGCACAACAGACAGACTGAGGAAGTCATTTGTCCCCAGGGCCATTGAACTGTTCAATGCTTCACTTATACTTTTCTGCACAGTCTGTCTGCCTCTTCACCCCCTCCATGTTTGGATACGGTCTGTCCACTAGCCACTTTTTACCATTGTCTTTCTGCCTTACTGTTTGCGTGCTATATTAGCACATTAGCACATATGCATAACCCCTCCCTCCATGCCACAGCCGAACTGTGGCCACACCTTTTCACCTATACCTTTCTTAAAATAGTTATAGATATTGATATAGACTATTCTTGCACTGTTGGACTTACTCATTTGCACTATCACCATGACACTCACTCACACAGAGCACCTTACCTTACCTTACTATGCACAGAGGCTCAATCCCTACCTCAGTCATTGCAAGCGCCTCTAGATTGATTAATCACCACTATGTGGATACTGTTTTTAGAATTGATTTAGATTAAGTGTTAGTTATAATATATATTTAGTATATGCTTTATCTTCTACTGTCCTTATTGCTTAGTTGTGTTTTTATATTATATACTTTTAATTACTTTTTCTGCTGTTAGTGAATGTGTGTGTGTGTTGTCTGTATGCTACTGAGACCTTGAATTTCCCCTGGGGATCAATAAAGTATCTATCTATCTATCTATCTATCTATCTATCTAGTTTGTACTTCCTCAGAAAGGTCTAGTTCAGAGGTGGGCAACTAATTTCCCCAAGGGGCCACATTGAGGAGGGCCGGACCCAAAATACCAGCTCAAGTCTGTTCAATTCTATTCTGTTCTTGTATAACATTAAGTAAATCATATGGTTTTGTTTACTAGTCGTAAGAACAGATGAAAATGTGAGAGAGACAAAGGAAAAACAGCAATATTTAATCTATGTCCAGTATTTAATCCTCATTCTCGAAAATGATTTTTTGACATTGACATTTTTTTCAGTTTTCAAAGACTGATATAAAAAAGTAGGCCTACTACAATATCTATATAATTAGGCTAGGTCATGAAAATGTGAAGGAGTCAGTACATCCGATAGGCCTGTGCCACCATTTCATCAACACTCAGCAATATTTCATCATTAAATCATTACCATCATTAAATTAACTCTATGCAGAATTAGACTACGAAAATGTGGAGCAGACAATAGTAGGCTGTCAATCAACATGCACAAAGAAAACTATTTTAAAAATGTAGGCTATGTTTTTGCTTAACTTTATGCACATAACTGTGATTGGTCAACTCGCTCTGTGTGTTGAGCCGGCTGCTTCAAGCAACCTGTGGGTAGTAGCATCATACTAGTTCGCTAACATACGCTTTGCAAATAAACTCAGACATATTTTGGTTACAATTACGGGGTTATTTGATTGTAAACTGTCTATCTGCCAGTAACGTTTTGAAATGAACACTTCGTATCGCCAACGAGCAGCAGTAGGAGTTCATTCTAACAACCTGGTGAGCGACGCAGACATAAGAGACACACAACTTTGAAAGGTTTACGTCGACGTAAAGGCAACTGCATTGTGTCGACGCAGAAGCATACATTCTATTCACCAGCACATCAGTAAGGGTGTTTACGTCGTATGCATCCACGCACAAATGTATGGGCGTACAAATAGCAGTCGCTTTCAAAATAAAAACAACGATATTGACTTGCATGCATTATCTCTATGCTAGGCTCTTGACTATTGTTCTTTCACGGACCTTACGCGGGCCGGTCAGGGAAAGCCCACGGGCCGTTTGTTGCCCATGTATGGTCTAGTTATATGGCAACACTGCTTGGCAGGCTGGCACACACTTGAATTCCGGCCAGAGAATTATGGGTCAGGGCCGCATCAAGTTTTGCATTTCCTCAGATAGGCAGTCTAGTTTTTGCACTGCTGGCAGTGTTGCCAAATTGGGCAATTTAGCCAACGATTGCCCCACTCTACCCCTTGCACAATCTACCCCTTGACTAACACAGTGACTCACCTCAATCAATAGCTTTATTTGGCATGATGGATAGCAAACAAATAGTTGTAGAAGAAAATCATGCACATCTCCAGTTCTGACTAATCGCTGTGATTTTGCCATCCAACGTGGTCTGGTCACGTGTCTGCAATCAATAAAAGACTGTCCATGAACATGTCTAGTTACCGCACAACAACTCAACGATGTCTCTTCGCATCGCAACAATTCTCTTCGCCCTGCACTGCCTGTTGACTGCATGCAATGGTAAATTAATTTCACTATCTGTTGACTTAATCTGTGGTTAGGCCTAAATTAATCTGTTTCTCCGGGGTTTCCGCGGGTCATTAAAAAGCATGAAAAGTAATTAAATAGATTTTGTGAAAATTCAGGCATGAAATGGCATGAAAAAGCATGAACTTCGATGTTCAGAGGCATTAGGGCTGTAACGATATGAGATTCGAAACCGAAATCACGACAGCAGGGGCGTCGCTATAGGCTATTTAAAACATTCGGGGCTAGAGCCCAGAAGTTAGAGACCTTTTTGTCCGGGCGTTCGGTGGTTTCTCCCCTGAGAGATTTTGAAAATCGGGCTGATGAACATGCAATTTGAACCAACTTTGAGAATGAAAAGGAAGGCCAATTGATGTTTATTGACCGTGTAAGGAGAACGTCTCTTCTGCCAAAGTGCACCACATACAACACCCAAAATATGACATTAAAATAGCCTGTAGAATAAACATCGTCATGCACCTCTGTCAAGTGCACAGGTGTGAGCGTTCGTCTCGGGGTAAACATTTGGACGTCATCCCCTTAAATTAATGGGCTATGGGTGCCTTGAAAGCAATGCATTTGTGTAGGCTATCACGAACTTTTTCCCAAAAGAAAAAGTTCCATTCTGTCAAAATCAAGCCCAACATGCATTGCTTGGAAGCCCCCTCAAACGAGGTCAGATTTAACATATTTACAGCGCATGTGATTCAATAGTAAATCACGATATATGGAAACTGAGCTGATCGAAATGTCCTCCTGGGTTGCGGGAGATGATGACACACTGTGAGTTTCCACTTCTTGTCCCTGCTCTGCCCTTTTTTTTTCTCTAAAGAAACTTCTAATATCCATTTGTCTTTCTGTACGCTTATTTCGCTAAGGCTAGTTAGTAGAAGCACGAAACAGCAATGGGTAATAGCCTAGAGGAGAATTGAAATTGTAACATTTTGCAACAAATGATTCTAAACCTGCCCAGATCACGTCAGATTTTCTTGCGCTGCTGTTAATGCACACAATGGACACAAACACAAAAGTCTCTTCTACGGGGCTATTTATTTCATTCACGATTAGAGTTTTTGTTGTTGTTGTTGTTGACGGCCCATAGATCCGGGGCTATCCCCAGAGGATCCTAGCCTGGCTAGCGCCACCACTTCTCAATGAGACGTGGTCTGGGAACCAAACGTTCATTTTCTCGTATTTGAAAAAAACGCTCAGATCCGTTTATTGGGTGCCACGGATGTCTATCAAATGCGTCTGTGCATAGCTCATCATCGTCTTGCTTTCCCCCCTGTTCTGTGATTGGTTCCCTGGTCTTCTGTTCTGTGATTGGTTCCCTGAAAATTTGTTCCACGGTCTCCAGGCTGCCTTAGCAGCGTGAATCAAATCGCGCGCAAGGCAGCATGGGAACACCCAGGCTAAGAGGATCCGGGGCTATAGCCCCGAATGCCCAGGTCTAACGACGCCACTGCACTACAGTCATATCCATGATAGGCTGCCGCTAACCTGACTCTCTCCAGATGAATTTCGTTCCGCCTAGCTCCACTCATCCATCTGGGATCAATCCATTGAAGTGTTGCTTCAGAAGGCTGGGCCTAATCAAAAAATGCTTGCATATGATTGGATAAGCCACTTGTCCGTCATCTATTGACGTGCTACTTCAACCACTCACATCGAAGCCAACCCGTGACGCTGATAACAGTCTCACAGGCGCTTCTACGCTATGTCACATCTATGAAACTCCCGCCCTGCGTCCTGATTGGTTCTACCATAAAATCTGGTGCAGAAAATCACTCTCAACGGAAGAGGTCCCAGATGGATGTGAGTGAAGCTAGGCAGAGCTAAGCCACTGTCGTGGTGTTAAAAGACAGAACCCTGACACACCCTTTCTAATAACGCAGTGCTTTGCAGCTTGCGCGGCTGTATAGGAAACACACATCTTCCGCTTTACTTACCGGTAGCCTACGTTGTTCAAAAATAAATAAATTAATTAATTAATAATAATTTCATACCTCTCGTTGCTTTCATTGTAGACTATGTGTTCAACTTTACCAAACATAGAAGTAAACCCCCTCTCCTTGAAACTTAAACACACATGGGGAAACTGAACAGTCCAATCAGTAGCCTATGATGGGCTAAGCTAGCCAGCTATGCTATTTTGTTTACAATATTTCCAGGCTTCAACCAGACAGCTGAATGAATTAAAGAGGTAGAGTTGTAATAAAAAGTAGTAGCCTAGGCTATAGGCTAATCTGCATAAAGTGTGCTGTCTTAAATATCAGATATTCAGTAAAAAGGATATAAAATACAGATATAATAGCCTAGCCTACCCCCGAGGTCGAGGTTTGTATCGAACCTTGGGTCAAAAATCGTGATGACTAACCGAATCGTGAGGTTGGTGTATCATTACAGCCCTAAAAATTATGTAAACTTGAGGGAATAAAAACATTGTTTTTCACAATTTATATTGATTATATAAACATCTAAATCAAATTTTGATCGGAAGTAGCGTAATGGTTGACAGGCAGAACCTTTTAATTGGCTGTTTTTATTTTTTTTTACGGCTGGTGCACAAAGTCGCGACACCGGATGCAATGCAACACGCTGTGAGTTTATCTGCAGTTGGGCGTGAAATTAGTTTAAAGTGGCATGAAAAACGGCATGAAAAAGCATGGAATGAGATTTCCTGATACCTGCAGAAACCCTGTTCTCAATCCCGTGCACCTTTTCAATTTTTCCCTGTTGTGCCCACCTGACTCACCTCCACCTGACTACCCACCCTTAACTGTTTTTATTTTGTTTTCTTGCAGCATATACTTGTGAAGTTATCCCTGGTAGCCTAGTGCAGATTGACGTAGGTAATGGACAGGTGGTGGGAGTGAACAAAGATGACAATATCTACACACTGTATGGATCGACATGGACACAAATCAATGGCAAACTGAAACACGTCACCGTGGGCCAAGCAGGAACCTGGGGAGTCAACAGTGCTGACAACATCTTCAAACTGGCTGCAGGTAGCTGGGTTCAAGTACCTGGTAAGATAAACTTCACCACTGATAACAAATATATATATATATATATATATATGGTTTTGTTTCACTAATTCACCGATTGGGTTAAATGCAGAGACCGAATTTCCCTCACGGGATCAAAAAAGTATATATACTTATATATGTACAGCAACACGGTCACGGTCTTGTTGTAATTAGAATGTTGCTGTACATATATAAGTATAAGTATATATACTTTTTTGATCCTGTGAGGGAAATTCGGTCTCTGCATTTAACCCAATCGGTGAATTAGTGAAACACAAACAGCACACAGTGTACACACAGTGAGGTGAAGCACACACTAATCCCGGCGCAGTGAGCTGCCTGCTACAACGGCGGCGCTCGGGGAGCAGTGAGGGGTTAGGTGCCTTGCTCAATGGCACTTCAGCCGCGGCCCACTGGTCGGGGCTCGAACCGGCAACCCTCCGGTTCCAAGTCCAGAGTGCTAACCAGTGGGCCACGGCTGCCCCTAATATTGTCGCTGTATGTCCAAATTAATTTGTTTTCAGGAAATTGAAAAAAACCTTGTCATTTCTAAATGATTCAACATTGTGTTGTCAAAGGTCGCATGACGACTTAACATATCATATACTTACAAGTTTTATTATTTTAACAAATTTTTTCCAAAATTCCATTTAAATGGATTTACGAGGATTTTTACGTTTTGATGGGGGTAGTGTTTATGTGTGTTTGGGGGGAGGGTGTACCCGTGTGTGTGTGTGTGTGTGTGTGTGGGGGGGGTAATGGAGCTAATAGTGGTGTGTGGGGGTGTTGGTGTGTGTGTGTGTGGGGGGGGTAATAGGGTGTGTGGGGAAGAGTGGTGTACCTGTGTGTGGGGAGGGGATATGTTGTTGGTGTGGAGGAAGGGAGGAGGTGTGTGGGTATGGTGTGTGTGTTTGGGAGGTATGGTGTGTGAGTGGGTGTGTGTGTGTGGGGGGGGTAATGGTGTGTGTGAGGGGGGTTTCGGTGTAATGGTGTGAGGGGGGTGTACCTGTATATGTGGGTGGGGGGCAATTGGCAAGAGAGAGAGAAACAAATATATAAATATTAAATAAATAAATAGATAATAAATAAAAAATAAAATAAATAATGGAGTGGAATGGAAATTTCTACGTGAACCCAAACTTTTGACTGGTAGTGTACAATAGCATTGTTTGATTCAAATCATTGGGATTCAAATCCCATACACCTGTGTTTTGTTATTATGGACCAGGGCTCTTGAAGCAGATTGATGCTGGTGGAGACCAGTTTGTTGCAGGATGCAATCATGATGATGTCCCCTTCTGTCTTACTGTCGGCTACATTGGAGAAAACAATCCTGTAAGCTGGGCCAGCCTTCCTGGCAAATTAAAGTACTACAGCTGTGGCCCCTATAGCTGCTGGGGTATTAACAGTCAGGATCACATCTTTATGAGAAAGGTAAGGCTGATCATTTTGGGGAATGATCACTAAGCAAAATAAAAAAAATGAATTGATTTTTCTCAACCGCCTTCATTGGATACTATAGGGGGTGGATTCCCTTCATTGTCAGGGAGTCGGTGACTGGCAGACTATTGCAGGATCCTTGTCTATGATAGAGGTGGGAGGTGATGGCTCTGTCTATGGAGTGAATTCTGCAGGAAACGTGTTCCGCAGGTTTGTCTTTACGAGTTTGTCTGTATGGAGGGTCCTTTTTTAAGGCCACAAAGTATTTTTTTTTATAATTCCACAATTATGTTAAATTATTTCCCCTCAACTCTAAAATATTTCATCATCTGGTGAAATCCATTGCAGGGATTCCACATCTCCCTGTAAACCTGAGGGTGACGGGTGGACCCAAATTAATATCCACTACGGTCAAGTGAAGCATGTGTCCTACGATATGGGTCATCTCTGGATCATCCTGAAGGATGACACCATCTACAACTGCAAAGTCTGAGCACTGCTCTTCGACAGAGGCAGCCCTGCAGCTTCATGACTATATTCATTACTGCAGTGCTTAAAATGTTTCATTGCTGCTTTTCATCTGCTTACAATTTAAACAGTAATACTCATGCTGTGCTTCTGTCAAATTATCCAGTTGATTTTTAAAAACACATCTATTGTCTAGATTGAAAACACAGTGTGCACAGTCTAGAATTTCCTGAAGTGGTGCTTCCTTTGGGTGGTTGTATGTTACGTTGTCTTTTCCAGCACTCTTTAAAAAAACAATGAATACTATCTGTCCTCTTGTGATTTTGGTGATCAATAAAGCATATCATACTAAAAATGACATTTCACTTCGAGCCATACCTCATAATACATTATTGGAACATGGGAATACACAGTTGGCTCATACAGTGTAGGAGCCATATTAATATTTCAGTTTCAGTTACTGTATATATAATTAGTTATTCATTGTATTTCTCTTCAATAACATTTTGATTGAGAACAGTTTAATGCTTTTTGAGTATGTAAGGCCTCTATAGGTCATGGGGGCAAAATGATAATGGTGTGTCAAGCCAAGGCCAGAGAAAGGTTCCGGTGCTTGCGCATAGGCTACTATCATTGACCGTGAACAGCGTGGGCCAGACTGAACGAACTCAACTCAAACAAACAATAGAGCCAACAGTGTACAATGTTTTAAGTTCTTTTTCATTTGTAAAGCAAATCAATTTCATCAGTTTATTCTACGTTTCCCAGACAAAAAAACAGTCACGGAACATTCAACAATTGTCAATGGGACAAACAGACAAACATCTCAGTTTTGCCACTATACAGTAATGTGAATATCAAATCGTGCATTCGCATTCAGTGTGCTACCATCGGCTTAACGTGAGTTCTAAGCGTCTTTGTATGCTTATATCTGATTTCACTCGACTGTGAATGCATGTATATATGTTGTAAGACATGTAAAATAAATGAATGACACTGGCACTACGCACAAAGTAATGTAGCCTAAACTTACACTGCACTTTCCTAATAAAGTTCTCTCGCGTCACTGACAGTAGCTAGAATGCATAAAAAAACACCGGGAAAAACAGTGTTCAGTCCACCAAGTCATAAGCTATCGGCGCTGCGCAGCATCAGTTGTGATATTTATCTTAACGGACTGTAATCGTAGGTAATGTCATGTATGAAAACTAGTATTGTTAGGCAATACTATAAGTGCAAGTCCAGGGCAGCGGAGGTGTGGCGATGACATCATCGATATGCAAGGAGGATGTGCGGTTTCGCTGTCTAAACGAACGCAAACGGGCTACGGTTTCAGATTTCTCCACTCTGGGACCAGGTTTCAGAAAAGTACGGTTTCGGGCAGTGCGTTTACAGGATTCGTTTGGACGCTCGGCCAAGACGAAGCAAAACCTCTGCGTTTAACCTAAAAAGCGTCTCCGTGTGGACAGGCCCTAAGAAAGACAGCACTGCTACAGTAAAGTGTTCCCCTTTGTTATAATAGTTTGGTTTCGTGATGTAGCTAAGCGGCTTATGGCCAAGTATGTGACTCAGCTAATGTTATAGGCTATAGCCTACAATTTTCCCTCTTAAAGACAAGCTGGTGTAGCCTATTAGCCTACTATTAAAATGCATCGACAGTAGGCTACGTGTAGGCTGTCCCATGATTTCATGCACATAAGTGAAAAGTGCCTCGCACCTGTCAAGTTTGCACAGGGCCTCGCACCCCCTTGACAGCGGGAGAAAAAGTTAAAATAGTACGTGATAAACCTGGAAAAATAGGGTATGTTTCGGTCCTGGTGATTTTTTGTGAAATTCCGATGCATTTATTTGACATCGCTGTTATCGCTTTGCGCCGTTAAAGGGAATGACAGATGTCATTCTCATTGGTTTAAATGATGTTATGCCCCAAACACACCCATGACTGATTTAAAAAACCTAGGAACACCTTGTTGCGCCATGCGCTCGACGTTTGATAACAAAAACCCTCCCACTGGACATCCTACTAAATTTGAATTTAAGCGTTTGACGAGTGACGATGCGCTTTTGATTGTCATGATGGGGCCCACAAACTTAAATGTAAACTCAACAAGTTAGATTGTCAATCAGATAAAACAATTCATCAAATATAAAGAAAATAACAAAAAAAAGGAGAGAGTGAGAGAGAGAAAAGAAAGGCCAAAGAGAGCAAGGCCTCCTCCAGAAGAGTCAGGCTGGGCAGAGCCTAGTCAAAGACAAGAGGCAGAATAGAAGAAAAGTTGGAATAATCTGTGTCCTTATATCTAAAACAACAAATTAACATGTAGATGGCATGCATCTGGAATCACCAGGGAATCTCTGTTATCTGAAAAATAACCCATACAGAAACTTCATATGCATTAACTTTTCTGTTCTGCAACTGACAATACTGTATTTCTCGCATGGAGACTTTTAAAACTGAAATCAGGCACGAGCAAATTATAATTTCTCCTTTGACAAATAGAGTTAGACTTCAGGTATTTTCCTGTGGTCCAGGAGAGGCTTGGGACCGAGTTAGGCCCTCAACAGGGTGACGAGAACCGAGACCAAATGGCAGCTGAAACCAAAGACTTTCTAGTTCACTGTATGTATAAACAGGGTTGCTGTTGATTACAAAAGCTTTTGTCAACATGTGACCTTTCCACTATATCCAAATTGCTAACCTTACATTGGCAAGAAACATTTTAGGTGGGTTTGTGTATAGGCACTGGACACACACTGATTTTCCATGGAAAATGTTGGTGATATATGTAAGGGATAATGCCCGACGAGGTGTCCATTATCTGAAATAAATGGACGACGCGAGGCGGAACCGTCCATTATCCCGATCCATGGTCACTTAAGCAATTATTAATACTAAATGGAGGATTTATTTCTGATAATGGACGATCGAAGGGCATTATCCCGTTTAGGAGTGAATAACTGTTCTTGTGGTACTACCACCTTACAAGCCCCATACTGAGCCATGCATATTTAGGTCATAATTCATATGCAACAACATATTTAATAACTATTAATAAGGGGTAATGAGGAGCAGGGGAAATTCTTAATTAAGGGTCTAGTAAGGGTAGAATAAGGTCTTGAAGAATAAGGTATTAATTAGTGACTTAATTTAACATAAATAAAAAGGATGACTGCAAATCCACTAGTTCCATCTGAAACATTCTTTCATCAACACAACATACCTTTTGTGTTTTTACATACAATTATGCATCAGGTGCAAGACAGAAAGGGTCACGAGCAAACAGCAGTATCTCATTGGGGATGCTGAAATTTTGAAATCTTTGTGTAAAGTTCACAGTGAGTCATAGCCGTGGGAAGTGGGGGTGCTGCACCCCCTGCAGGAAAGCACGCGTATTTATGTCATACCACTCACGTTCACAAAAAAAAGCAGCTCTCCGTCTCCTTGTCTATTATACACTAAAAAAAATTACATTAAACCTGGGAGATCTAAACAAAAACAAAACAAATTAACAAAACAAATCTGAGGGAAATATCCTATGACGCTAAGCTTTATGGTAGCCTACGACAAATACGTCATATTAAGTAGCCAAATATTACAGTTATGCTAGGTAGCCTATGTATGTCAGTGAGATATGGCACAGAAAATAATTTCCGATTTTTTTCAAAAGTAGGCCTACTGAACAAAACCCAACACAGATCACCACACCTCCGCTGTCTGTGTCAAGTCCGGATGAGTATTTTGGTAATGTTGTTGTTGATGATGTTGAAGGTGAGAGACAGAGACCTCAAGAGCCTACCTTAGTTCCACCGATCGCTGCTGCTAGCAGGCTACCTGGCACTGTAACAGTGCCTTTTCAGCTCGTCAGCTCCAAGTTCCCTGGTCGCCGTTTTGGGACAGAAACATTTTGTAGATCATTCACGCCGGACTGGTTCAACAGGTGGAAATGGCTTCATTATGACACTGAGACTGATCAAGTTTTTTGTTTTCCGTGTTTGAATGCTAGAGAGAAAAGGTTAATACCAGAGGACACTTTCAGGGCAGACAACCCATTCCTAAATGGGTTTGGAAATTGGCGTAAAGCCCCCGCCAAATCAAAACGAAAAATCAAAACTACACAACGAATCGATTCAGAGGATCGCTGCCTTGGAGAACGTGGCCAATTAATGCCCTACTGTCCGATGCGATTTCCAGCAGACAGGCAACTGCACGACATGTTCTGGAGCTGCTGTTCAGGACCATTCGGTTCTTTGGCAGTAAGGGGGTTCCCTTCAGAGGTGACACTACTAGGGATGGGAACCTCTACGAAATGATGTTGGAACACACATATGACCAACCGAAAGAGCAAAAATGGATAAAGGATAGGGATAACTGGATGTCCAACACCATACAAAATGAGATCATTCAGCAGTTTGCCCATGCTGTACAGAGGGACATAGTCTCGCATTCATCCGAGTCCACCTTCTATGGATTAATGGCTGACGGCACTACCGATGTGAGCACAACAGAGCAGTTTTCATGCAGTATACAGTTTGTTGACAATAGCCTTCAATCGCACTGTGTGTTTTTGGGGTTTTATAACGCCCACGACACCACCGGGCAAACTCTTTTTTCCTGCATTGTGGATGTGTTTTTAAGGCTGAACATTACGATGGAGCGCCTTGTCGCATACTGTTTTGATGGCGCCAGTAATATGTCGGGGTGCTTCTCTGGAGTCCAGGCCCGACTGAAAGAGCTGTGCCCTCAGTCCATGTATGTGCATTGTAGCAATCATGCACTTGACCTGGTTCTCCAGGAAGTTGCTGGAGAAGTAAGCCTTGTTGCGGATACTTTGAACTTTGTGCAACGTTGCGACAGTTATCAGAGAGTCGGCAAAATGCAAAACGCTGTTCGAGTCGCTTTTCGCTGGTGATGAGGTTGCTGTGAATATCTTAGGCCTGTGCCCGACTAGGTGGTGTGTTCGTGCCATAGCTATAAGCTGCATATTGACCTCGTACAGCGCTCTTTTGGCCACACTGACTGCGCTAAAAGATGACAAGGGGACGAGGGGAGACACCAGGTCAAAGATTGTGGGGCTGTGTAAGCAGGCCCGAAACGGCAGGACACTGTGTGGGCTGCTCAGCTGCCAAGCACTGTTCGAACCCTGCGAGGCAGTGGCTAGAAGGTTGCAGAGCTCAAACATAACGGCACTCAGTTCACTTGAATGCGCAAATGTGCTCAAACAGCGGATAGCGGCACTTCGACGTGACGAAAATGTGGAGAAGATGCTTGAAAAAGTGAACGTATATGCTGCGACAAATGACCTGAGGATGCTTAACACCACTGCGAGAGAGAGCAGAACCCCTGCCCGCCTTCGCCAAACCACGGAGCCAGAGGCACTTGCACCCAGCACATCCATTCTGACTTGGAGACGTGAGTTCTATCAGGCTGTCGATTTAGTGTCATCAGAACGGGAAAGACGGTTTAACCAAGACACCATGATGCTAGCAGCGAATCGAGAGAGGGCGGTCATAGTGGCAGCATGTGGATCCCCGGTTGACTTGGACACCCTTCAGCTTCCCAAGGAGCTGGACACAGGCCGCCTCGATCTCCAGCTTAAAATGATGCACAGTGTTACCGGGGAGTCTCGGTGCACCACGGTGAAAGGTGTGGCATCGATATTGAGTAAGCTCCATCCACAAACGAGAGCTCTCTTCAGCGAGGTGGATAAACTTATTCATCTGTGTCTTTGCGTGCCTGTTTCAATGGCCTTAGAGCATTCTTTCTCCAATCTGAGAAGATTGAAAACATGGTCAAGGTCCACAATGACACAGAAACGACTCACGCACCTGTCCCTCATGAATGTGCACATGGATATCCTGAATGCTTTAGACATCAAAGCCCTCATGAAGGACTTTATATCCACTACCCCTGAACGTCAAGCAGTGTTTGGTGTTATTCATTAAAGAACAAATTGTCGTCTCATGGTAAGGGATGGATTTATTATCAGCTGCCGCCGAGCAGTGTATGCCTAATGATGAGGCCTGAATAGTTTAATTATTGTTCTTTTATGCTGATGGTTTATATGCTCTGCGCTGTGTTTTTTGAAATTGTAGGCTACACTGTGCATTTATGATGTTTTATAGCATTTGTTGTATATCTGTGTTATGTGGATCAGTTTAATGTAGCCTATGAATATTGCGTTGTGTAGGCCTATGTTTTGAGTCAATGTGTTCTGTCTAATATGCTGTGCGATAGGGTTGTCTTTATCCTGTTTTGACGCCCATGTCAAATGTACATGTAACATTTGTTACCTTACTATAGTGTAGCGTCCGATAGCAGACGGTTACTTTGTTTGCATTAGTAGCCTATCAATCTGCATTTTGCGACATTTTGTCGCATTTTTTTGTAGTGTAGCCATCATTTTCCTGACAGTGATATATGCCTGTGCTGTGTGCCATGCAATGCCAGTATGCTGTCCATTAACCAACTACAGCATCCCCAACAAAAACTCACTTCCCACGGCCCTGCAGTCAGTTTTGCCATGAAGTCTGTCATGACGTCTGTGATGTGCGCTCCTGGTGTTGTGGCCATGAAATCACGGAGTTGTGGAAATTGCATACATTTTGAGTCCTCCAAGTCTGTTGTGAAAATCGTTAGCTTGGTCTTGAAGGCACACAGTCTCTCGTCCAACCCCGCAATATACTGTTCACGGCCCTGTAGTTGGCGATTCAAAGTATTCAGGTGTCCAAAATGTCACATAAAAAGTGGACCTCTGCCAAAAACTTGTCATCCGTCATCTTCTGTGACGATGAGCGACGATGCCCGTGGTTGTTGAGAGGCTTTCAAGAAAAGTCAAAATCTCCTGGCGGAGTTCGCAGAACTGGTTCAGTGCTTTTCCTTTGCTGAGCCATCCGACGTCGTTGTGGAGGAGCAGATCCGAGTGTTCAGCATCAGTATCAACAAGAAGCAGGCAAAAGAGGCGATGTTGTAAGCTCGATGTTAAGTGTATGAAATTAATGATGCTCATGGCTGTATCCATGGTGTTTTTAAGATCGCCACTGAGTTGGGCACATAACACAGTCTGATGAATTAAACAGTGTAAAAACTGCATCTGTGGGGCAATGGCTGATAGCCTACCTATGACTCCATGCACTCTCCCAATCATAGCTGGTGCGCCATCGGTTACTAACAAGCAAACTTTTCCTAACTCCAACTCACATTCATGAAACAACGATACAATCTTTTGAAATATAATTTCTCCAGTTGTGCGGCCCTCCAATGGAAGTAGCCCCAGGAGTTCTTCGCGGAAACGAGTGCCATCAAAAAATCGCACATAAATGCAGAGTTGTGCTACATCAGTCGATCAGTCAACAGCAATAGACATACAGTCCGCTTTTTTAAGATTTCCCAAAAGCTTTTTGGAGACGTCATCAGCAAGCAACTCCACTCTACGTAGAGTCGACGTGTCTGATGGAGGGACTTTCTTGACTGCTGAAAATACACTTTCTTTAATTTTTTCATCAGTTATCACCTCATCAATGACAGCTAGCATACAGTCCCTCACCGTCTCTGACTCAGTGAAGGGTCGTTTTTTACGGCTTAGGGTCCAGGCCACTTGCAGTGATGCTGCCATCGTCCTTTTCTGGGCTGTACAAAAGCGCCCAAGAGCCACTTGACTGTTTTTAAGTGATTCTACCAGTGATTCTACCCGTTTCCTCCGAGCCCTCTGGAAAGTTTGTAGAAAAGGAGCCGTGATTTGAAGAGAAGTGTCTCTTGACATTATACTCTTTCATCACAGCGATAGATTCTTTGCCCAATAAGCACGTAGGTCTGGTACTTGTTGCAGAAGGTAGAATAAATAAATATTTTTCTGTCCATTATGCCTTAAACTGCCGAGTCTCATCGTCAATACAACGTTTGGTACCTTTAGACAAAGACATCTTCAGCAGCGAGTGAGATTAGCCTACTTCACGCGCTCTGCTTTAGAATCTTTTATTATGATTTGAAAATGCTACTCGCCAATCAAGGCTGCAGATTTTTGTTTATCATTCCATCCTCATGGCAACACGACCTGCCTGTTGCCGAGCAGGCCGCAAGACATTTTAAGTTGAATAAATATATTGAATAAATCATCTAGGAATTGACATGAGTTCATAGTATGTCATTCGTGACCTCATACATGAACAGCACATCAACTAAAGCATTAAGCACATCATTATGAATTTTGATTTGATAAGCATGATCATGATTTTTTATTTTTCTCCCAAAAATGTGGTCATCATTGCTCAAATTCTGATTTGAACACAACTTGTGCAGTTCTCTAAACACATGTCATTATTCACTACTTTAGTTGAGGGGACACAGAAATTATGAACTCATGAGCAATTGACCATAAATTAATTTAATCATGACGATCAGGCTTAAGAAATCATAAATCATAATGATGTACCCTCTGTACCTAATGCTTAGGTTGATGTGTTGTTCATGAATGCATGTTGTTCACACACACCAATCTAATCTACTGATAGAGTATGATTAGTCATCAGAAAATTTAGTTTTAGTTCCTCATCAACAGTTTCAGTTCTGTTTTACATTTGTAGCAGAAGCTACAGTAAGAAATGTTCCTGAATGCCTTCAGAAGTAACAGTGAGATTGTGCAACTTTGGACACTTTTCAGTTAAACACATGACTGCATTGAGGACATAAGATATGTGCTCGGTATTTTTTTCCTTAAGGTTTTGTTTTATTTATTAGGTGAAAATAGAGCTGGCGAGACAAATATCACTGCAGCATCACATGTAACATAGTTACACAGCTACAATCTGACTTCTCAAAACGAGAGCTAGTAATGTTAGTTGGAAATCCTCAGGTGAATAGACACCACATTAGGCAGAAATTAACATAACAATTGCCAGACAACGTTGTTTATGTTGGACTTTGAGTTTTTGGGCATTGAAAATTAAAAATGTTTTAATACAAAGAACACCTAAACTAATTATTGAATGCACCATAGAGTCTCACAGCTCACTTAAACTTCAATACCCAAAAACCCAAAGTCCAACATAAACCAACTAAGTTGCCTGGCATTTGTCATGTTAATTATTGCCTAATGTGATGTCTATTCACTTGAATAAAAATGAGTGACAGGCTAAAACAGACAATGTGGGTCTATAGGTAGCCTATTAGACTAGGCCTATAGGGCCCCGTTATCAGAGATGGATTACTGAATCTAAAGTCTCAATCGGTACATTTCTTTCCACTAAACTCACCAAAAGTCATAATTTAAGATTTCCCCGTATCCCTCTAGCTGAGTTACATGCTTTCTGAGGGGGCCCTTTTCACCTTTGTGCCCAGGGGTCCACTGGCTAATAATCCGTCCTTGTCCGATATTTACATTTTTGTCATACAGCAACACACACACACACATACACACACACAATGTATTGTTGTTAAGCCAATTTTTTACCTTGGCATTTGAAAATCCTGAAGCCCTGGGGCCTATTGCACAAAACTAGGATAAGGGATTAAGCCGGGATATCTTGGTTATCCTGGCTCAATTTATCCATGATCCAGTTGCACAAAAGCGGAATAGGGGGCAGCAGGATATGTTATGGTATAAGTTACCATGGCGATTTATTCTGTGGAGCTAGCCTGCTCCAGACCAGGCTAAGTTCCAGGATCTATTTAATCTCATCCCTTATCTCAGTCAGCAGTCATCACAAACGGAAACCAATAGTTATTCCATTGCCCACTACACATTGTCATCACATATACCTAGACCCACTGTCATTTAAATGTTTGTGATCATTAATTAACGTTTACATAATCGCCATTCCCGACCTGTCATGCGACAATGTGACGTCACGGAAGTCTAACCATTTTGCGCGTGGTGGTCGCGGAACTAGTTGCAATATTCTCCTAAACAGAGGTGTTGCTGTTGTGAAAAGCTATCGCTACCTACTTCACACCGTAGAAGAATCAATGAAGCCACTCTAGTTGCCATGGCAGAATCAGTGAATTTGAGTGATGGGTGGCCAGGATAGCTCTGGCTTGATGAATCCATATCTGCTCATCCTGGCTTACTTATCCTGGATTCATTGCTTTCACCTCCCGGTCTTAATGAATCCCCAGGTGTCTGCTCATCCTGGCAATATAACTAATTTCGTTGTGCAACCAGGATAAGTTACTGAGCTGCACTCAATGAATCCAAAACAAGAGCATATAGGCTTAATTGGTTGCACAAAGACCAAGCCAGGATGAGCCGACTCTGATTCATGGTGAAACCTATCCTGGATAAGTGCGCGCTCACGGCTCCCTCAAATAGACCCCGTCACCGATCACAGATTCACTGATTCACCATGGCAACTAGAGCCAAAGTCCTTTTAGGCAAGTCCCTCCACTCGGCGGCCATATTGCAACACTTTTTGGACACTCATCGAGCATCCTATTCAGCAGAAATGCGCGTGCGCAAGGCTTCACGACACCAATCTTGCTCCAGCGACGAGTTCACAACACATGATTGGCACGTTGTCTTCACAACACACCATATGATTGGCTCAATGTATTCACATCACACCACATGATTGGCTCAATGTATTCACATGTTGACGTTTTGCCGAGGAAGGGGTGGGATATGCGTTTAACCCCATGCATTTCTATGGAGTGCTGTGTCTCCTCATTAGAAAGTCTCTGCTAGAGCGGCTTCATTGCTTCATCTACGGTGTAAAGTAAGTAGCGATAGTCCTTTTCATAACAGCAACAAACAGCAACACCTCTGTTTAGGAGAATATTGCCTACCCATTCATTCACAAACTCTTCCCTCAACACATGACAAACCATATATCAGAATAAATACCAGACCACCAGACAAAAGGTGTAAAGCATTCAGTTAGCCATTCCAGAGTAATACATTTTTGAATTTGCAGCAAATTTCTACATGCATGTCTCCAACTTTGGGCATTAAGTTTCACAATGTGTTTAAATTGTTCAATACATGATTTCATAACAGGCCAAATACAAAACAAATGTTACAAATATCACCTAGATATCTGTAAATGTTAAAATCAGAGGATACACAGTTGACTAGGAGTTTGTCAAAACCTTAATGATCGCAAAATGCTAAGCATGCATGTAGGCTATTTGATTCTCAGTGTAGGTACTGTAGGCCCTAAGGAGGATAAGGGGATAAGATTGCAAGGGGGTGAGACTTCCACCTTTGACAAAGTTGTGCATCTTTTCTTGCCTTTGTTCGCAACAATAAAGAGGCTATGTGTATGAATGACGAAATAAGGAAATTAATGCAATGTCGAGAATACAGAAGTGGGTTGAGTTTCCTGTGTATCTGGTTGATGTCTCTGAAAAGACATGAAATAGAAAGGACAGCTCAGAAGGCATTGTTACTATATATATTTTTTACAACATTGGAACATCAGTGAATAGCAATCCTAGTCTGGTGAGTTTACATTTTTATAGATTGGATTATCTAAATCAAATGGCTATTTTCTGCTTTTGCCTGGTGGATTATAGGGTTGGCTCACAGCCTCAGGATTTCTCCACACTCAAAAGTTCTCACTTTGCTTGGTGAGGACATACATCAATCAAAATTGCCACGGCACTAGGCTACATTTCATCGTAGTATTGCCTAGTACTGCAATGCAACAAGGTAAATGGCATAGCAATTTTACAAATGTGGCGACGGGACACAACTTTGGGAAAACCATTTGCAATGACAGCCTACAATTTAAATCACAAATTATAAAGGAGATGATTTGACCCTCCTTTAACCAAATAAAGGACCAGAGGAAATGGGTTTACGCGAGATTCTGAATCACTGTTTAGATCAAGATATATGTAGGATTACTGCTTTTTCATGATGAATGAAACCTGCAACCCTCCGGTTACAAGTCCGAAGAGCTAACCAGTAGGCCACGGCTACCCCGTATTCACCTCAGCAAAGCCAAACCACACTCTCCTCTACTCCAATAAACACCTTTCCTATCTATAACCTTCCGCCCCTAGTGACAGGTCATATAATTCTACAAGTATATGTTTGAAGAGGATCATGATGTTGCTGGTGTTTGGATTTTATGTGGTGGTTTAATTGTTCCTTCAAATTTACTTCAGGTATCTACCATGGCAAGTTGCCTGACACTTCTTCTGTCTACTCTGGATGATTTGACGTCAAGAGAGCTGAAGAAGTTCAGATTGTACCTGAGTGAGGGGATACTGGAGGGCTTCGCTCGCTTGCCGAGAGGGAAGCTGCAGGAGGATAGTGATGCAACAGACATAGCCAGTCGGATGACCGAGATGTATGGCGGTGACATCTCACTAAAGATCACACTTCATATTCTGAGAGAAATCAAACACAACGAGCTTGCTGCAAGACTAGAAGGAGAGCTAAAGAGGACTCAGACAAATTCACAGGGTCTACTGAGGTGACAGAGTTCTTGTCAAGTCTTGAATCATAGCCATACCAGAGAATGTCTAATAAGGGAAGAACCTCCACTCTCTGGATCTTCCAGTTTCTGAACTGGTTGCAGTTCCTCTTCTGGTTTCACGTGAGGGCACTCACAAACAAGTGCAGAATGAATGGAGGTCTATGGAGCTGAACCTCTCAAAATCCACTTTTCTCGAGATATCATTTTTTTTGTCTAGAAATTTGAATGTTGCGTTTGAGAGGGGGGGGGGGGCACATACACACTGCTGAGAATTATATTTTTTATGTCACTTATTTGTTTTAAAAAGCCTCTCAAACGTGCAAATGACGTCATTCATTGGCAGAATGCTAGTGTGTTATGGGCAACAACGACCCAACCTGTAAGAAATCGAAAGGACATAAGTACTCGTTCATTCAACTTTTGACCTATAATCCATATTGAGCTTGCAGAAACTACAATCAAATATTCGATTGTTCAACGACAATCCGGTGAAAAAGACAAATTTAGCCGTCTAGCTCCATAGACCTCCATTGTTTTTGCATTTGTTTGTGATCGCCCCTAGCGGAACTGCAACAGATTGCAGGTACAATGGAGTTAATACGGAGTGAATCGGCTTTCCGTAAAGGGGCTCTGGCCATACTTGTCGTGTTTTGATGATAGCCTGCAAGCCACATGCATGCATCTAGTCTTTAAATGTACCAGTAGTAGCATATTACTACTATTATCATTACGTACGAATAGCATCCACTTCTAACTGTACTGTACATTGATGCAACAGCTGAGCTATTCACACCCTGTTACGTAACAACAAAAAAAACATGTTGCTTGTTTTTTAAAAAAATATATTATTACATTGTGTGATCAATATGCCAGAATAAATGCACAGGGGTGCAAATAGCATACACTGATATTTGTACCAGACGGTGTACTAATAGAACACATTGCTGTGTGCACCAGGGTACGAATAGCATACATTGATATTTGTACCAGACAGGGTAATAATAGAACACATTGCTGTGTGCACCGGGATACGAATAGCATACATTGATATTTGTACCAGACGGGGTACTAATAGGACACATTGCTGTGTGCACCGGGGTACAAATAGAATTCACTTCTTATTGTGCCAGGGTACGAATAGCATACACTGCTAATTGTACCAGGGGTGCAAATAGCCTTACCCTTATTATTATCTATTATCTTATTATTATCTTGATGTCAAATTTTCAAGGTAATTAACGTGTTGTGTTTCCCATTATGTCTGCAGTCAACTGGATGGCTCAGAAACTCATGAATCACTTAAACATGGTGAGTTCCCTTCCAGGTCAGTCAATAGATGCCACCAATAATGACGGCCACCAACAATTTTCAAAACATTGAAAAATAGAACAGTAGGCAATCTAAAATTCTTCGGATCCACCATGTAAATTGCAGATTGGGGTTCCTAAAGAGTTTTCATCTTTACTTTACGTCTTCCACACAGAGAACACAATCAAACAGAAGATCAGTGAACAAAACAAGTTGAGATTGAAGAGGAAGTTTGAGAAGCTGTTTGAAGGCACAGAAGAGCGAGAAAACCAGAGATACCTAAATGACATCTACATTGAGCTGTACATTGTAGATGAGGAGAGTGAGAGGGTGAACACTCAACATGAGATCTGGCACATACAGTCCGGAATGGGAGAGTCAAATGAGTTAATGATAAAATGCAATGACATCTTTCATTGTTCGCCTGGACATAGACACATTAGAACGGTCATCACTAAAGGTGTTGCTGGCGTTGGAAAAACAGTGACTGTGCAGAAGTTTATTTTGGACTGGGCAGAGGGTAGAACCAACCAGGACATCGATTTGATCTTTGTCCTTCCTTTTCGGGAGCTAAATTTGGTCATTCATGACCAGTACACTCTCCTGAAACTCCTGTTCGACTTCCATCCTGAATTAAGGGATGTAGTTGATGAGAAGCTGTATGATGAGTCTAAGATTGTATTCATCTTTGATGGCCTGGATGAGAGCAAACTGCCCCTTAACTTTTTGGAGAACAAGAATTTTTCTGATGTGCAAGAGACCACATCAGTGGACATTCTGATAACTAACCTCATAAGGGAAAATCTCCTGCCTTTTGCCCGTATTTGGATAACCTCACGACCAGCAGCTGCCAGTCAGATTCCCTCTGAATATGTAGATCGGTGGACAGAGATAAAGGGGTTCAACAGCCAGCAGATGGAAGAGTACTTTAAGAACAAAATCAAGAACCCGACAGAAGCTGACCGAGTCGTCACACAAATTAAGAAATCCAGACCCGTCCACGTCATGTGCCAAATACCTATTTTCTGCTGGATTTTTGCCTTGGTGCTTCAAAAAGTGCTGAGTCAGGATTGTGACGGAAAAATTCCTCAAACTCTGACAGAAATCTTTATCCATTTTCTGATCATTCAGATGAACAGGAAGAATCAGAAGTATGACAGGACTGATAGAGACCAAAAGAAGCTCTGGGAGTCCAACAAACATGTAATTCTGAAGTATGCAGAGTTAGGATTTAAACAGCTGGACAAGGGTAACATCGTGTTTACTGAGGAGGATTTGACAAACTGTGGGATTGATTTTAATGAAGACCTAGAGAAATCTGGAATTTGCACTGAGATTTTTATTGAGGAAGTCCTGATGCAGAAGAAACGTTTTTTTTGCTTCATTCACCTGAGTTTTCAGGAGTTTCTGGCTGCTGTTTTTGTGTTGCATTCCTTGGCCTGTGGGAACCTGAAGTCCCTTCAGCACCATCATATCTATGGAGAGAAGCTGCATCACATCCTAGGGAGTGTCGTGGACAAATCCTTGCGGTGTCAAAACGGACACCTTGATCTTTTCCTCCGCTTTCTTTTGGGCATATCAATGGAGTCCAATCAAAAACTCCTTCAAGAACTGGTGATGCTCCCAGAAAGCAGCTCAGAGAGCATTGACATGACCATCAAGTTCATCAAGGATAAACTAAGCACTGGGTTCTATTCTGCCGAAAGATGCATGAACCTCCTTCTTTGCTTGCTCGAAATGAGGGACAACTCTCTTGAAAGAGAGATTCAGCAGTATGTGACATCAGGACAGATGCTCTCACCAGACCAGTGCTCAGTGTTGGCTTACATGCTTCTGATAGCTGAGAACATACAGGATGAGTTTGACCTGGGGAAGTACAATACCACAAACGAGGGTCGTAACAGGTTGATTATTGCACTGGGGGCGTACAGGAAAGCAAGGTGAGTGAAGGCAATATGAATTCAGTATTTCTGTGAAATATGTAAGGGATAACGAGTCCATTAATTCCAGATAATGGGACACCTCTCTGGCTGATAATTTACAATAACTCCTACCATCAAGCAAGCAACCATTTTAAATAAATGTTTGAATCTTGTTACCAAAATCAGAAAATACAGAGTTAGCTCAGGTAAATTTTGCTCTGGGAGATCCCTCTGACCTCTCTCCCATTCAAGATGATTTCAAAATTAAATCCCAGCAACCAATTACAACTGCTTTTCTGGCTTAGGGCAGGCTTTATACAATGATAAACAAAAAAGGGCAGTTGGCTCCGCTTTTATACACAACCAATCAATGCCAAGATGGCGACAATATTAAATGGCGTGTAATTTCTCTGAAATAGAATACACAACTGAATTTAAAACCTTTGTGATTATTGTACTTCCAAAAAGATTCAAGAGAGTTTAATGCTCCAACTTCAGTTAAAGGGGAACTTGGCAACTATTTCAACGTAATAAACCTGTTTAGAAATCAAGAAACTAGTTTTAAATCATGTTTCTTACCTTGTAACATCCACATTGTCTGCTGAACTTATACTAACCGTTTTGCTAGCTTGTAAACAAATCCATGTGCTTTATCGTTACCTTTTTCCACAGTTTGAAATAACATAATGCACAATTTCTCCAGCAGAGGGGGAAATCCTGCCAAGTTTCCCTTTAAAATTCTCCGCTGGTTAGGCCCCTTGAAAATTTGACTAAAAGTTGGTTTGCTGTCAGCCAGGCTTAGTGAAGTGAAGTTATGTGAAATCAACATAACCATTGCCTTATTCAATTGCTATATGTCTTTCTCTCCTTTTAGGCTGGTTTGCTGTGATCTCACAAAGGCATCTTGTATACATATAAAATCTGCGCTCCAGGCAGAAAAATCACCCCTGAGAGAGCTGGACCTCCGTGGTAATCAGCTGCACAGAGATGGAGTCCAGCTGTTGTTTGATGGGTTGACCCACAAAAACTGCAAACTGGAGGCACTGAGGTCAGATTCAAGTATGAGAGTAAAGGGCCGTTCACACCAGGAACGATAATGATAACTAAAACGATGAAAGCGTCCACACTGACCAACGACAAGGAAAGTCTCTCTCTGTGTTGATGGAATGTGATTGGACAAAATTGAATGGATTCTGAATGGCTGCCAGCTTTTTATCGTTCTCAAAATCGCTCTGAAAGTCATCCCCAACTATATCATTCTTCATGTCGTTATAGCTTATGTGTGGACGCCGTCCTTCATAACCTAGAACAATATGTTTTTGCTGTCATCTTTATAGTTATTGTTCTTGGTGTGAACAGCTCTTAATGCTATAGTGTCTTCATATAAACAGCTGATTTAATTATTGATGCTGCCTTGATGTAGCTTCCTGCTACCTACATCACCGACAAACTCCCCCTTAAAGAGACGGGTGATTGGGGTTAGGGCAAGTTGATGACGGTTCAAGTTGATGACGTCAACGAAGGTGACCATTTCCCATAAGTTAATGTATCATGTTCTCCTTTACAGAACCAGGTTTATATAGGCTACATAACCATACGTCCCAGCTTCAGCTACAGTTTTCACTGCTTGGACCCCTATAAATTATGAGAACAAAAACAATAGGGTTCTCGCAGCTGCATGGCTACGAGCCCTAGTAAGAAAAGGCAAGAACCACAATGGGTACCTTCTCAGCTTCGCTGCTTGGCCCCTAGTAATAAGAAAATATAGAAACACAATAGGTACCTACGCAGCTATTCTGCTTGGTCCCCAAAAATTAAAATCCTATATAGGATTCTTTTAATAAGGGGTTCCACAAACTTGTAAACTTGATCAACCAAGGTCAGACCAAGCAGAGCTATCATAAATGCGCTCAAAATATTTTTTGTTTGGTTCTCTCACTGAATTTATAGGCTTTCTGGCTGTAATTTTACCCACACAAGCTGCAACACTCTGGCCTCAGCCCTTTGCTTGCAGCACTCACACCTGAAGGAGTTGGACCTGAGCAACAACCCCCTGAAGAGCATTGGATTAAAGGACCTGACCACGGCACTGATTCACAGCAACTGCAAACTTGAGAAACTGGGGTATCTTTTTAATAATTTCTGATAGACTTTAAGCATCTTTCATGTCATTTATTCTCCTGTCTAGCACTTTGGATTACAGTTCTTATAGGACCCTTTCAAGAGAGTTCCATTATCAGCATCATAGTTTGCCCCACAAGACTTCCTTTTTAACATTCCATATGTTATCTTAATGCAGAGGAAGTAGATTGGGGCCCACGTTTAATTAGTATACTCCAGTTTGTTTTCTTTGTTTTAATATCTTGCTGTCCTACAGCTGTGAAACACTTGATTTTGCAGTATACTCCAGTTTGTTTTCAAGTATTGTGCACAGAACACTTGATTTTGCAGTTTTAACTGGATGATGTTTGGAGTAGCTATTTCAGAAATGATTTCAGAAATGACCTAAATACAGATTGTTTCATTGATTGATTGATAGGTCAATTTAAAGTAAAGTAATTTTCAAGTTTAGTTTGAGTTGAAGTAACATAATCCCACGTTGACTGTTCTTGTTGGTTTCCTTTTTCTGCTGCACCTTTTGCATTTAAGTAAAAGGGCCCTATTTTGATCATATAAAAATGCATGATCTGAAGCATCTGGTCCATAGCATCAGTACCATAACCATGACTCATCTCACTTCCCTTGCAGGCTTGCCCATTGTAATCTTACATATGGCTCTTGTAGAATTCTGGCATCTGTGTTGGAATCAGCAAACTCACGACTTAAACAGCTGGACTTAACCAACAATGATCTGCAGGATTATGGAGTAATAGTGTTAGCAAATGCCATGAGTCATCAAAACTGCCGACTGGAAACACTGAGGTATGAGCTGCTCACATAATAGGCACAGTGCTCTTGCCAATGCTGGACTGAAAATGTGAGGGATGCAAATTCAGCTACTGTGCTACTATACAGTAAAAGGTTGAAAGGAGCACTGAAACATTTTTACTGAAACATTTGCAAAAGGCATTTATGGAAGTGGTTGAATAAATATACAATATGATTTGTAATAATGGGGGGGGTTGCAATTTTTTTCTCTCTCTCTCAATATTCATGACTCTCTCAGGCTCTCTGGCTGTCTTGTCTCCAAGCGGGGTTGTGAGAGCTTGGCCTCAACACTCAGGTCAAATCCCTCCCACCTGACAGAGCTCGACTTGAGCTACAATCATCCAGGGGTACTCTCGAGGCTTCTTGAGGATAAAGACTGCAAATTGGAGAAGCTGAAGTGAGTATGGCTTATTTGTTTTATGGACCCTTTCAAGAGAGTTCCATTATCAGCATCATAGTTGGCCCCACAAGACTTCCTTTTTAACATTCCATATGTTATCTTAATGCAGAAGTAGATTGGGACCCAAATAGAACGTTAAAGCATTGTTTTTGTTTACCTTGTTGAAAGGGTCTATAGAGATCCCACATTATTAGTATTACTGTGTTCATTTTATTACCATAATGTGAAATGATAACCGTAATCCTTGGTGGTATGTGTGTCTGTTTCCCAACAGACTTGATCACAATCAAAAACACTGGCTGAAGGCAGGTCTATTGAAATGTGAGAACTGTACTATATTTATGTCTAAAGGATTCATATTTGAATTTAATTATAATAATAAATAAAAGCATAGTTTACTGTTTC
Source organism: Alosa alosa (assembly GCF_017589495.1). Classification (NCBI taxonomy): domain Eukaryota; kingdom Metazoa; phylum Chordata; class Actinopteri; order Clupeiformes; family Clupeidae; genus Alosa; species Alosa alosa. The sequence continues at coordinate 19,073,781 of NC_063210.1, read as the reverse complement.
ACTAGTAGTTTACAGTTTCCATGTAGTGGACTCTCTTGAGGTTCAACCCATGATCTCTTGATGTTGTCAAAACTCTCCTACTCTACCAGACCAATGAAAAAAACTGAACTAACTAAATTGAAAGGAATTTAATTAATCAAATAATTCTTTCTTCCCTGTAGATGCCTGTAAGCTCAAATTTGACGAAAATACCGCACACCCATATCTCTCCCTTTCTAAGGCAAATAGAAAGGTGATCCGTTTGCAAGAGAAGCGTTCCTATCCTGACCACCCAGACAGATTTGAAGAGTTTGTGCAAGTATTGTGCACAGAAGGCCTAACTGGACGCTGCTACTGGGAGGTTGAGGTAACTGGAATAGTTTCTGTCGGAATGGTTTGCAAAAGCATCAGCAGGAAAGTTGGCGAAAGCAAGATTGGATGCAACAACCGTTCCTGGAGTGAAAAGTTTCAGACTCTCCATCCCTGCAGGAAGCATACTTCTCTCTATAGCCTTATGTCATCCAAAATGCGAGTTGCAGTGTATCTGGACTCGGCCGCTGGCATGTTGTCCTTTTACACAATCAATGGACATGACCTAAGACATGTGCGCACAGTCTATTCTGAGTTCAGTGAGCCCCTCTACCCAGGATTTGAGCTTCTGTACCATGAAATCCACGAGTCCTCTGTGTCCTTGCTGTAGATAAGCTTGCCATTGGGACACCTTCCAACTTCAGCTGTACATATTTAAAAAGTGTTCTATTGATAAAAACTGGCAATCATGGGGCAAAGTGAATGGACACAACAAGGTACAAAAATGATCTCTAACTATGCTGCAAACCTCAGATACTTATTGCTGTGGATATAGTGAATGAACGTTTCAAAGGGAATGATCATATTGTGGATCAAAATATGTGGTTATGTTGCATGGCAGCTTGAAAAAGTCAAGTAGTATCACTACTTTGCTATCTGTAAACTGTATCTGTATTTAGCTCTGATTGTAAAGCATCATCAGTATGTCATTGTATATTTGTGTGCTTTTTAAGCCAGTTTATACACCGTGTTTTGTGTTTACACTTACACTAGGTGGGTGTGGACTGTGGAGAGACTGCTGTCTCCTAGAGACATTACATGACAGATCACCTCCACACTGCCACCTTCATTTAAAGAGTAACTCTCGCCAAAATGCAACCTAGGGTCTTTTTGTGAATGTACCCGAGTCAAACTTTAGTTTTAACAACTCACTTCCTGACTGGCAAATTGGTGGCGAGCGGAAAAACAACTGCTAAAATGAGTTGTTCAAAACCTTTCCTTTTAGTAAACTTCGTTTACACAAACAATGATCTCAATGCTCTTTCTTTCCCCAGCCTGACTAAGAAGTTTGTAATGACAAGGGGACAAAGTGTAGTGTAAATGGGTCCATCCACAAACAGATGCATAGGTACCATTATATAAAGAAAGTGAAACCAAATTCCAGCATCCAGGTAGATCATAAGCCAGATCCAGACGGTTATAGAAGGGCCAAGATTTAATTACATTAGATTCTGTTGAACCTTCCAAGCTAGGAGAGGGAAATGGGAAATCCCACAGTGAAAATGCCATTGTCAGTGGACCACTTGTGTGTGTGCTGTCAGCAGACTGCTTCCCCTGAAAAAAAAAAAAAAAAAAACACTGAAAATGTCATACCTTTCTAAAATATTTGTTCCAGTGTAACACAGACTTTATTTTTATTTCACAATCATGTACAATATAATAGTACAGTACTTGCTCTGTTGTTATTGTTTTAATTCATTACACAGTATAAGCATAATCACAGAAATCTAAGCATTATGAGGACAAGAGATAAAATGGCGAAGGTCATTGTTTATATGTAAATACAGGTGGGCGGGTGGGGATAGGGGCCATCAAGAATGTTATGCAATTTGATCATGTTTAGGATATGGTGTTTACAGGAATATGAGAACTGGTTATTTACATCCCAGTACACATAGCAGATAATATAGTAACCTTTTCATGCTTTCTAACTTTCTAACAGGTGGGATAAGGTACAAACACCTGATCATAGGATCAGGATTGAATATGTCACGATTTAAACATCGAAGTCAAAGTAATCTTAAAAAAAAAAACTGCACAGTAAGTTTATTTGTGGAGCCCATTTTATATGCAGAGGCAATTCAATGTGTTTTACATAAATACAAGTAAAGATAAGTAAATAATAAATAAATAAATAAAAACATAACAAGACAATAGCTTAAAATATAAGCTATATAATATAAACTGGCAGTTGGCGCATCTTTGATGGAAGTTGGTTCTAGAGGTGAACTGCGTAGCAGTAGAAGATGTTTCACAATGTTTAGTTCTGACAGCAGGTTTTACCAACAAATATTTCTCCAGTGATGTGTTAGGTGTGTACTGCTGAAACATGTCTGGAAGATCATTTGGTCCTGTCCCGTTTAGTTATTTATCAATTAGCAGTGATGCTTTAGTGAACTCTGTGACTTACAGGAGGCCAGTGCAGGGACTTCACTATTGTGGTCAGTTCTTTAATTTTTCATAAGAACACTAGCTGCTGCATTTTTAATCACATGAAGCTGTTTGATGATCTTTTAGGAAGGCCTGTGAAAAGCTTATTGCAGTAATTAACCCTGCTGGAGATGAAGGCATGAGTTTCTTTTATATATATATATATATATACATATATATATATATATATATATATATATATATATATATATATATATATATATATATATATATATATATATATATATATATATATATATATATATATATATAATATTGACTGCAGATGAGCTAGGACCGACAGATATATCTGGGTGCACTCTTGATCTCCTTTAAATCTTCCGACATCAAAGTGGCAATTACTGATGTGCCATCAGCCAAGTTGTCATATCGGACTGCAACAGCACCGTACTTCTGGCTATGAAACGTACACATCAGACTGGATTCATCCTGGACCCATAAGGGATTTTGGACAGTGCCAGAACACATTTCCTTAGCTATAGCAAAGTAGCTCTCTGGTGTGAGGTTATTGTTTGGATCAATTTGTGGAAAGTCAGAGTGCTTGTCATAGTGATTAGCTGTTGCCATGGTACTCTTGAATTGCATTTTTTCATTTTTTTCATTTTCCACTTCACAAGTCTTCATCAGATCTTGGAATTCTTTAACAATGTTGTCTTGTGTTTGTCCATCATTCAGAAATGCATCTGCGACTTTTTCAAAGTAGAAGTTTTTGGCTTTCACTTTTGGTGGTCTGGCAGGATTTGGATTCTGCTTTTGCAGTTCAGAGACTTGGGCAGCTAGACGACGAATTAAGTACTCTGTAGCAGCAATAAATTCACTGACATTTTCACCACATTCCATTCGATTTGCCATGGTCTTGGCAACCTCCACACATTTTGGATTATAATTCTTGCCTGATTGTGACAGAACCTGATCCATCCTTTGAGTATCAAATGGTGAAAGTCCTGTTAAGCCTAAAGCTTCATTGATTTTTTGTGAAGCCCTTTCTATCTTTCTCTTAAAATGTATTCTATATTTACTTTTGATTGAGGCAACACTTTTGTTGAACTGCGCTTCTGTGATTCTGTTGTTTTTCAGGTCATTTGAATTTTCGATTAGAGTTGATCGTTCCTGCTCGGTCATCTGCACAAATGCTTTCCCATTAATGAAAAGCTCCTCGTCCACACCGAGTTGACTGCCTCTAACTATTTGGAAATGATGGAAAAAATCTTCCAGGTGGTCAATCTTTTTAAGGTCACGAATGAATTCCTTGTTCCCGGGCATTGTTCTGACTTTTCCAGATTCAAGCATTTCCCTATGGGACAGAAGCGTGTGGTCGTCAAAAGCATCTCTGCTTTTTGTGGGGAGGCTATTCCTCTTTGCAACAAGAGCTGTTTGTTGAGCATCTTTGATGATGATGCTGGCAGTCTTTAAAGTCACAACAGAGTGAGTGAAAAAGAAAATACTTGTGCCGACCTGCAGCACGTCAAGAGCGGTAACTTTGTCCTTTTTCGCAACTTCGTAAATGGAGTTAACGACGCCCAGGCCGTGGACAGTCAAGGAAGAGACGTTCAGTACTGTACAGAACAGGCGGGTTCCACTTCCAGCCAATTCCCCCGCTTCTGCTGAGAAGATAAACATCTCGCCAGCTCCCATTGTGGCAAGGCCAAACACAGAGGCAGCAGTTATTAGCCAGCAGTCTCTAGCTTCACTGGATTCGAAAGGATTAAGGGACATTTTATGGATGCCTCTATCCACAAGTGTGCCCACACTCTTGCCTGTTATGTAGGCCGCTGCCGGAGCGCCCACTACCGCGCTTGCCGTCATGAGTGGTACACCAACCAAAGCTGTTGGAGGAAAGCATGACAAGACGAATCCTACGCAGAGTGAAGCGCTCGTGAAGATGGCGGAGCCTTGTGACACAATATCAACTACTCGGAGTACATTTTCACGCGCCGTTTGGTCATAAAACTTCACCTGGACATCTTGACCTGACAGCAGATATTCAGCATCATCTGGGGTGCAGATCCACCATCCGCGAAAGATGTTGTGCCCTAGAAAGTCACTCCAGTCTTGATATACCCGTCCAACATGGTCTATGAAATAGGACAACTTCGGATTCTTACCTTCATTCTTCTTCACTCTGATGAGGGGAACAGTGACTTGGGTAGAGTCGTCTTTGTAGGCACAGACAAAGAGGAAAGCTATGATCACGTCGTCCTTCTCATTGCAATATGTCTCACACTTCAATATGAGTTCGGAAACAAGCTCCTCCTGTTCCTTGGTGTAGCCACCACCATCTTCACTCTGAGGGGGACCAATGAAGGCATAAGAAATCTTCATCCTAAGCTCACTCTCATGGTTTTTCCTGTTGAATCGATCCCAGGTTCTGTCACCGAGAGAAACAGCAAAGTTCAGCTGCGTAGCTCTTGCTCTCTTCCTCCACTCCAACATGGCTGTTCTAGAATGACAAAGGCACACCTGCAGGTACATGAAGAGTACAAATGTAAATACAGATACTTTTCCTGTACGTACTGTGATATTATAGGCAAGGGACTGTAACAATTCATAACTTTACTTAAAGGTGCAGTCAGGTATTGCGCAGGAAGTCATGTTTGTTTGTGTTTGTTTATATTTAAATTTATTATAAGATGATTTTGTGCAAAAAAATTCCCAGAGAAATTTCACACAGGGTTTCCTTTTTGGGTAACACTTTACAGTAAGGGTACCTAAATTATCATGAATTCATGCATGAATTAATTAATGATTTACTGTATGTATTACTTGATTCTTTAATATACAATAAATCATCTAGGAATTTACATGAGTTCATAGTATGTCATTCATGACCTCATACATGAACAACACATCAACTAAAGCATTAAGCACATCATTATGAATTTTGATTTATTAAGCATGATCATGATTTTTTCTTTTTCTCCCAAAAATGTGGTCATCATTGCTCAAATTCTGATTTGAACACAACTTGTGCAGTTCTCTAAACACATGTCATTATTCACTACTTTAGTTGAGGGGACACAGAAATGATGAACTCATGAGCAATTAACCATAAATTAATTTAATCATGACAATCATGCTTAAGAAATCATAAATCATAATGATCTAGGCCTACCCTCTGTACCTAATGCTTAGGTTGATGTGTTGTTCATGCATGAGGTACTGAATGAGAGACTATGAACTGCACAAGTTGTGTTTAAATCAGAATTTGAGCAGTGATGACCACATTTTTGGCAGAAAAAGAAATAATCATCATGCTTAATAAATCATAATTCATAATATGTGCCCACATACCTAATGCTTTAGGTGATATGTTGTTCAAGTATGAGCTCACAAATGAGAGACTATGAACTCATGTCAATTCCTGATGATTCATTAGATATAAAGGAATGAAGTAATGCATAAATCATGAATAATTAGTTCATGCATGAATTCATGCATGAATTTATGATAACTCTTGCACCCTTACCATAAAGTGTTACCCACTTTTGTTTGGAGCCCATGGCTGCCTACAGATACCAGTTTTTTACATTGTACTCACAGAATGGGCAGCTAATGGTCATGAGGAGATGATTGCTGAATGTGACAAAAAACTTATGGGCATGAAATCACGTAAAATCCCTGACTGCACCTTTAAGATATCGAACATTGTTACCAAATAAAACATTGCGTTGGAAAACAGTTCATTTTTAATTAATGTAGGACATTGTGTTATTGTGTGTGCCTGTGCGTGATATTCCAATTTAACATGATCACATTGAATAAGCCAAGAGTCATAAATCAAAATAATGCAAGAAAATTAGCAATCCTCCTTACAGGCTACTTTCCATATTTTAAATGCGTAGCAAAAATGTGATCTATGCTTCAATTATAGTTTGAAGCGTATACTTGGATCTCACAATAGTGAGGTTCTTATTCTCAAACAGTGAGAATAAGAACCTGCAATAAAAACCTGCAATAGCCTGTGACATTGTGGCTGTGCAGACTCCAGCCTGATGCTCATTACCTTCATACAAACATTCAAATGAGAAAACATTACAATAAATATAGTGATAAAAACATAAACACAATTAAATGAAAGACAACTACAACATATTCATACAGCAAACAAACAAATTCGTACATTAATACTACATTCATAAAAAAACATTAAAATATTATATTATCAACAAATGAATACATTACATACATTAAATAATTAATATTACATTAATTAAAAACATTAAATAAATTCATGAAACCCCAAACACTATAAGGAGCATATGATAATAAATATGGAAGAGAAAAAGAAACTCTTACTGTAGCAGATATCTGTCTAATACCTTATTACTGAGTCAAACATACAGCACCAGTATTGACATTTGCATGTATTCATCTGGCAGATGCTTTTATCCAACGTGACTTACAGCAAGAGAATAACATTCAACCCACATAACAGAACAGAGGTGACCTTGGCTGCATCTGTCAATACTAGTACTCCTGCTATTAATAGAGGATAGGAGTGCCTATAAATACTAGTCAAAGTGTGGTAGGAGGAGAAAAAGGTAGAAGAAGGAGATAGAGGAGAGAAGAGGACAGAAAGGAGAGATGAGAGGGAAGAGCTTGGTAAGTGCACAGTCATCCCCCACAATAGGAGTAGGGACCGATGTGACAACTCAAGTCAGTGTGCAGCTAATAATAGTACCAGACAAATGCCCCTTGTGGCCAGAGCACTGTACTGAGCATTATGCTGACCTCATAGCATTCAGCAGATTCTAGCCGTGTCCACAGAAAACTCACATGGAGTAACTTGTCCTTTTCTACTTTGTTAAAACAGTGAAGAGTCAAATAGAAATTCTGAGGTAGATTTTATAACTTACCCAGATGAGACTTCCACAGTGCAATGCTTCTCCTGTCACAAGAGGCTCCTGGGGACTGTGGGTTTGGACTCCTCCATATGCAGGGATGGAGAGGTGAGTGGGTTCACCAAACAGGTCAAGATTTATTCAGTGCAAAGTGTCTATTGTGGTGTATCTGAAGCTGGGATTCTTTAAAACACATTTAAGCTAACATGTAAATGATCAATATTGATGAATGTAAGGGTGGATGCAGATGCCCTGGAGAGAGGTAGCCTCCCCCCATCCTTAAAAAGATATGAGCTCCCCCTATCCTTAAAGGGATATGAGCCCCTGCAAATGAAATTAAGTATTTCCAGGAGGGGGGGGGGATAAATAAATAACTGACATCACTTGCTTTCCCACTGTTCATGTACTCTGACTTTGTCAGTCAATTAAATTAGGACCTCATGGTCTCTGACAAAGTCAAATAAATCAGTAGTCTTCATGTCACTCCAGAGGTGTGTGTAATTGTGTAAAGGAGATCTGGCTATACTTTATCTTACTCTTACTCTCTCTGTCTCTCTCTCTCTCTCCACTCCTCCTGCTGTGACTAGTGCTGGTTGAAGAACTGGAATAATTGACTAACTGTTTTATTAAGAGCGATCAACGCTTGTCTGCCTCCTCAGGGCTGCTCTCCGGCAACCCACCAGCACCTGGTAACCTGAAGTAACTGTGCACAGGGTTTTCAGCTTTTTAAGCATTCAATGGATGGATAACTAGGAAAATCCAACAACACAATTGCAATTGTGAAAAACGGCCTTCAGTGGATATGGCAAGCGTGATAATTTGGCAACCTAGAAGCCGAGTGAGCCTGTTTATGCAGCAGTCAATCAGGCAATCAGGGACAGGTGTAAAGGTGGGCAAGGGGAATATATGGATTACATGGCATGGCATAGGACAAACAAAGGCAGACAGAGCAAAGTAGCCAAGAGCAGTTCATTTTAAAATTTGTGAACTGAACTTTGAACTAGTTCACATACAAAGTGAACTTTCCCAAAACTGCTCCAACTTTACAGTGGTGATATTGATAAAGAATAAAATGAGTTTCTGTGAAAATGTATATGACACCTAGCGTTCTCAAGCTGTCTAATATTTCAGCACTTTAATCTGAATTGTTAGTAGGCCTAGCTCAAGCTTCGATACTGTCAAGTAAACCAGAGATTTTAACAATACAAGAGTTACCAGAGATTTTAACAATACAAACCCTTTTATCAAGGCTTAACAAAATGAGCACCTTGTTGTCGGTCGATGATTAAAATTACACCAATTGTATGCTAACACATCAGTGTAACCAAAATTACACTGAAAATACAGGGTTTGTGGTGGCAGCTTCAAATGTGAAAACTTTGGACTGCTGTATCTTGAAAATGATTAAAGATATGGTACTCCTAGATTTTAGTTCACATCAAGAAAGATAATTATGATAACAACAAAAAAAGTATCGTTCTAGGCTATATGGATGACAACATCCACACATAAACTATAATGATAATGACATGAAGAATTATATCGTAGGGGATCACTTTCACACCGATTTTGAGAACGATAAAAAGTTGAAAGCCAATCAGAAACCATAACATTTTAGTCATCTCATTCATCAACATGAGACTTGCCTTGTCAGTGTGGACACTTTTATCGTTATAGTTATCATTATGATTATCTTTATAGTTATTGTTCCTAATGTGAACACATTTTAGTATTCTCACTGCCCTGTAGAAGTTTTTAAAAAATTAAACATAAAAACATGAAAATTCATTCACCAGACATGGTCCCACCTCACATGTAATGCCTTGTGATTTGTGCTATATCAAGGCTTGGGAGGCACACCAGTGGGGTATACTACGAATCTCGATTAGTGGGTTAGCGAGGTATGTTGCGCTCAACGTATACTGTGACACGAAAATGGATCTGTTTTAGTGTCGTTATATCACCATGGTATCTTATGCTGTCAACCAAACCTGATCTTCAACGTCATGATATGTCCATGTGCAATCAATTATTTCTTTGGCGAAACATTACCTTTTCTAAATTACCGGTAGTAGTAATATTTTTTTCTTTCAACATAGCTGGTCGGCCCTTGTTCATGGCCTGTATATGTATAGACATAGGTAGGTGGCTGTGGTTTACCCCATTACGTACATGAAATTGCACTCTAGGCGTAGGTTTATGTCCTCCTCTGTGATCTGTGCTGTGGCATTGTGCTATGGGATATGTTTGTCTTTAGGGGCACCCGTGGCCTACTGGTTAGCGCTTCGGACCTGTAACCGGAGGGTTGCTGGTTCGAACCCCGACAGGTAGGAACGGCTGAAGTGCTCTTGAGCAAGGCACCTAACCCCTCATTGCTCCCCGAGCGCCGCTGTTGTTGCAGGCAGCTCACTGCGCTGGGATTAGTGTGTGCTTCACCTCACTGTGTGCTGAGTGTGTTTCACTAATTCATGGATTGGGATAAATGCAGAGACCAAATTTCTCTCACAGGATCAAAAACTTTACCCAAGCAATATTTACCACCTCTGTAATGGTAATTCCTTACGACATTCTGTGGTGATGTTACTGTATCTTGCGCACGCTGAGAAAGCCAGACCCCACGGGCAGAAGCGACATCCATCCGCAGAAACAGAAAGCTCTGCAGGCAGTCACTAACAGCCTAGTCATGACTGTGGTGGCCTAATGTACCTCCCTCCTTTGATTATCAATGCACTGTCTACTCCATTGACCGTGAGTACTCAGGAAAGGCTGTGTCATGTCTTTATCCCTAGTTTGTCTTCCCCTCTGCTCGGAAGTACAGTCATGCCCCTATTCTACTTAGGGAACCTGGGAAGTCTGAAGGCTCTGAGTAATTATGTGTGTGCATCTTAACAAGTTTGAGAAGAGAACTGGTTGTTGATGTTGTTGTTTCTTTTTTCTGGAGGTGCTGTACTGATCTCAGTGTTTTATAGAGGCTATGTGTAGAATTATGTAGGATTTCAGTTGTCTCACACATGGATTTGGGATGATGCTCTTCCATTGAGTATGGTTTGAATATAGGGTTTGCTGTGTAGCATACATACTTCTTTGGGTGGATATTTGGGCAACAAAGAGGTTAGGCGTTTTTACATTCATTTCCTGACATCATTGCTATTTCTTGGTCATTTTTTAATGGTTAATTGGTAGACGTGTCCCCTTTAAGAATCATCACCCTGATGATGAACGATGTACAGGTGCCAGGTAAACAGCAAAACAGGTGGTGTTGTGTTTGCTAATGCAAATGTCTGGGTTTGGTACTCATGCCTGTAAGCCAGACACTCAGACTATATTTTACATGTCAATTGTTGAAGTGGGAGACTGGATATATTTACAAAATCGGGTCTGTTGCAGTAGTTTATTATACCTGAATGAGCCTGCATTGAAAGTTAAATTAAAATGTCTATTTTAAGAATATTGGAGTTTATAATAACTTGCAGAGGAACACAGCAAAGGGTCCTTTAAGTCATTTATCTCTATTAACGAAATCATTAAGGTAACAAATAAATAATTTCTTAAAATAGAAAGCATTTTAATTAGGGCTGTCAAAATAACTGATTAATTTTGATTAATTAATTTGAGAAAAAATAACTGATTAAAAAAATTAGTGCAGATTAATCGATTCCGTATGACCTTTGACCCCGAGCCGTTCTAGTCAGTAAAATTTAGACTGTAAAATGAAGGAGAGAGAAGAGAACGTGCTGCTTGGATCATTGATTGGAACATTTACTTTTAAAAAACGGCCTGATGGTGTTGATGAAAATAAAGTGTTGAAAATAAAGTCCTCTGCAATGTCTGCAGCAAGGAATTTGCATATCACCGGAGTTCATCAACTCTATAGTCGCACATCAATGCAAAGAAATAAGTGTTGACATTGAGGGGAGTGTTAATTTATTTTCATTGTGTCCCCTAGGTTATATCTGTGGCCTGAAATGCCTTGTATGTGAAAAAAAAAAAAAAAACTTCTTCCCGAAGCACTTTTGAATTTATTTCCTCAGCATATAGGTCATATCATAGATTATTATGGCCATTATTTGAACAGTGATAATAATAATAGAGTTTTTGAACTTTAATGTCACTAATGCTGATTATTCAATGATTCATTTGAATTTAAATATTTAAAATACTTTCACAGCAAAAATTATATATGCGATTAATTTAGATTAATTAATCACAGAGTATGTAATTAATTAGATTATTTTTTTAATCGATTGACAGCCCTAATTTTAATATGTCAGCTTTGTAAACATGTTTTTCTATCTTGTCCCAAAAACTTTTGTTTAATGGATGTGAACACCATAATAAAAATTTTCCACAGAAATTATGCAAGTAGTTGTATTGACTTGGATGCTTTTGAGTCTTGAACTGTTCCATATACTAAATGGTGAAAATGGTGACTTTCCCTGCTGCGCCCAGCGTCCCTAGGCGGAAAACCAACCTTGCAACATTGAGACTACCGTCCCGGAAAGAGAAGTGAGAAACAAGAAACTCATTTTAAATTGTGTTTCTTACCTTGTAATATCCACATATTTCTGCCAAACGTATGCTAACCGTTCGCTAGCTTGTAAACAAATCCATGTGCTTTATCATTACCTTTTCCCACAGTTTGAAATAGCATAATGCACAATTTCTCCAGCAGAGGGGGGAAATCCTGCCAAGTTTCCCTTTAAAATCAAAAGTGAAGTAAAAAAGAATGAAATGAAGTGAAGTAAAAAAAAGCTTGATGGCGAGGATTATCAGATATTGTATTATGTGTAAATGAGGAATGAGAGACCACATACCTACTCCACTCCTTTCAGAAATTCTGCCCACGAAGTGAAAAAAATCACCACAGTATACGCTTCACACCCCACGGTTTACACACCCTGCTGGTTAAATTCAGAATGACAGGATGTTGAACTGATATATTAATTAATTAAACCACTTAAGGTTTAAAAAACAAAACAACAAAAAACCACTAAAGTTGTAGGGACCTTGACATGTGTGTCTTACCCCCGGGCTTCCATGGTGATGATCGTTCAGTCCAGCGGTGGGCAAACTTTTTGGATTTTGGGCCACATTGGGTCTTGAAAATTGGCAAGCATGCACATGCACCATGACCCAGCCAATCTGCAGTTACCCTATGAGTTGGTTGGAGTCTGTCTATGATTGTTAGGGATATAACAGTTAGAAGAGCTTGTCTAGGAATTTTCTGGTTAGGGATACCAGTTCCCTATCCTGCCTGGGAATGATCTGAAGGCCGGATATCTCTCTCTGTATTTCACATGGCCCATTGAGGGCCTCTGGGGAGACATCAAGAATGACACTGTCAGACCAGAAGGGGGACCATATCAGAGGATTTCATTTAAAGGCATTCGATGTAGTTTTAGGTATATTTGGTGACTCTTGAGCTCTCCCTAGTGTCGTGAAATATTTATGTTTTACCTTGTCGTTGTAAATACTTCTCACAGATTGAGTCGTTCCCATGCTGCATGGGCTTTTGTTTTGGAGCCAAATAATAAAAGGACTAGCAACAGCAAAGACTATCTCCAAAGAGCAATATTTACTAATTACTACTTCACAATTTTTGTGAGATGTATCCAGGTCAATGAGACCTGAAGTTACAGTACAAAGCTAGTTTCCGCCTGTGGGTTGCTAACCAGCTATGCTCTATGCATGGGCGTAGGTTTGGTTTGAAATGTGCTGGGGACAAAGACACATTTGGAAGTGTATTTTCAGAAGTGCTGGGTACAATGACGCATATTCATTTCCCCCCCTTTCTGTGCATATGAGTGACAAGCTTAAACATAATGAACAATGACAGTTTATGACCCAGCCGTGATACATCAAGTTAAGGTCTGGCTTGCGTATATTTGTGCATGTGTAGGTGAGTGTAGAAATATTTGTCTTTACAAAATAAGTGTTACAATGTTAGAAACGTACAAACTATCATCACATATGTATTAAATCTTCATAAAATAATAATCAGGGTTTTTGGGTTCAATCCAGAGTTCTGGGTAATGGAACAGTGAGTGATTCATAGACATAGAAATGTATATAATCAAATACAAAATATGAAAGACCCAAGTATACATACAGTACATGCCCCAAAAAAAACAAACAAACAAATGCAAACTAATGCATACTGTTCTATAACCTATTGCTCACATTGTGATCAGGCCTACTTGTTGCAGATACAGTCATGTTATTGTCATTCATTCTTCCCTAAATTTATACTCAAATATTTGTTTATATAACAAATGCAGACAGTCACTTGGGAAAAATAAGGAAATGCAACATGCACATTTTAAACATGTGTAGACCGACAGACCGTGACCGTAGAGGACAAACTCTCACTGCTGTCAGTATCAGCATCACTGCTAAGATCAGTAGCCGTATGTCTTTTAACGTTACGGTTAAACGCCTGAAAAATATTAAGCTGCTGCTGTTGTTTTCTTTTCATGACTGAATGATTAAGGCTATTAATGAATGGAACGTTGTGTTTTTAAGCACCAGAATTGACCCATCCAAAGCCACGCCCGAAAACCTCCACAGGTCAATCGTTATCGTAATCAATGCTAATATTTTATAGTCTATGGTTTCCATGCATGCACACCATATTCCGATTTTATTCGGAATAATGGCAATATTCCGACACACACACACACACACGTCTTTTAAAATGAACATTTGAGTCAAATGTGAGACCAAGATATTTAAACTGTCTGTGTCTTTGCTTTGGTGAAGAACATTCCAACATTGTCTTGCTGATATTAAGGTAAGGCAGGATTGATCAAGCCACTCAGTCACACCTTCCATAGCTTAAGTCATTTTCCACACTGCTAGCTATCCTTGACTTTAACACACTGTATCCTATATGATATGTATGATAGCATCCATGCCAGTGTTTTTGTTAGAGACCAAGGCGTCGGTATTGTTGGACCCTGCACCAAGAACTCCTCCGTTATTAACACACGTCTCCCTTATCCAGCCACAATCGTACTTGTCTGCATGGCCTTTGCTTCAATTCAAAATGCTTACCGGCCAAAGAAATCATACGGACTGGAAACAAAACTTGGTTTAAAACTTTATTGTGTGCTTAAAGTTTTACAGTAAGAGCCATAACAGGAGAACACACACTTCAATAAACAAACAACATGAAATATGCAGACATGTAGGTGACTATGTGTTTGTGTGATGAATACAAACAGAGCAGATACAAGTACTCAAACTGATTGTAGGTGTTATTACTGAACGACATGCAGAGGTGCTGATCATGTGTGTGAGTGTGTAAAGGGTTGCAGGGGATGATCCCCTCACAATATCCAAAAAGTGTGTCTCTCTTTGCTGTTGCTGTGCAGGCTGGTGCACAATTTCACACAATGAAAATGTAGTACATTTTGTCATATATTATACTCAGGCCCACACAGAAATGAATTCCAGCAGCTGTTTATTATTAGCTGTAATCTCCCAGTGTGCTTTGCTGTCTAAACAGTCTACAGCAGGGGTTCCCAACCTTTTTCATTAAACGGACCGGACAACCCGGGGGCATAAACGGACCCGTAGCTTAATAGTATTTTGTGAGAGGTGGTGCTGATCATATTCTGGGGGGTTCGGGGGTGTCTCCCCCAGGAAAATGTAGAAATTCTGGCTGTTAAATACACCCTTTTAACGCAGTTTGGAAGGGGCATAAAACTTTAACAGAGCAAGCAGGGACTGTTTTCTGTCTGACTCAGGTGACGTGAACATTGGCTACCTGCATGATAAGGTTTTCACTTCACTGCTGCTTGACACTACCTTGCATGGATACATACTGTAGTGTATTTCACATTAACAGTGGAGATGTTAGCAAAACTATAGCGTTTGGTAAATGGAGATGCAGATCATCTCCCTAATTAATTTCTTCGCGCAATAGCCCACATTATTTCACTCCAGCGAGACGAGTGAAATAAATGTAGGCCTATTTTAAATCTGTCATCGGCATCGCCATAGGCTATTTGCTACGATATAAGCTACTGTTCGGCCTACAACAAGTCGCAATGTATTATTAGGCTATCCAATCGCTATGCTGTTTTCATGAACATTGCAGGAATCCACTTCATTCACCTACCCACGAGTGGGTCAGTTTCACTTTCGCAAACACACATACACATTGAATGAGCACTCATAGCCTACCACTTCCACCTAATGTTATGCTTCTATATTTCATGAAGTAAGAAGTATTTATTGATCAGGAAAACATTAGTTTATTTTTCTTTCGGTCCACGGTTCCATAACACCATTCAGTTGTGCCTCAAATTAACAGACAGAAGCAGAAGCGACTTTGTGTCCGTGTGATGTTTGTAGTCCAAGATGAATGTGGCCCCCAGAAGGGGTGTGTAGATGGCACATGATCCATGAAAGTGAATAAGATAGCAGCACTAGTTGCTCACAGAAAACATGCTTCAAAAGGTGGCAGATCGCTGCATTCTGCCTCCTGGATGGTGTCCCGGATGAACTGTGTGTGGTGGAGGACGCGTGTGTAGACATCTGGTTTTCCCACCAGGTCACGGGCACAATGCCAATGGCTGACCAGTCCGACCTGCACAAACCTCCTCTCCACCTCGCCTAGGACACACACCAAG